>NC_087219.1:28464143-28534993 GCF_015104395.2 Macrobrachium nipponense
ACCAACGGGCGATTCAGCCTCTACTACTACTACTAGAGGACGCCACGGACAGCAGCGACCCTAGCGGACATCCTTAATGTAAAAACAACTAAAATACATCTTGTCCTGCAAGGGGGGGAAACAAACCATAAAGGGGGGGTTTCATAGGGCGACACGAGCCAATCACCCAGAAATAGATTTTTCCTTCGTCAAAATCCCTTTTCTGGGCTCAGCTCGTGTCGGCCTATGAAAGAATACCAGAGAAACAGACAAGATGGGAAAAAAAGGGACAATGAAAAACAGTGTAAAATGATGGATATAATATAAGTAAATCAATTACAACATACAAACTAAGCACTTAAACTAACTTATACTAAACAGTAAAACAATAGAACGTTAGTAATCTTAAAGTACTTAAATAGTAATTTCAGTAAATTACAGTGATGCATGTAATATAAAGAAAAAAAGGGATTTACTTAACAAATTTACAAAATATACAAACTCATTGTGTCCTACCCTAGCATAAAAATAAGGGTAGGTACACTGAAGTCCATCATTAATACAAGCATGGTGAATATATACAAACACATTGTGTCCTACCCTAGCATAAAAATAAGGGTAGGTACACTGAAGTACATTATCAGTACAAGTGTGGATGTCCCTAGCAAAAAAAAATAAGGGACAATCCACTATATGATTCAACGGCTAAGGCTATGATCTTCGAGTAGCCTGGCGATAGGGTGAGGCATGTTGGCTTGATGTAGGTAGAAAGGAGACCTGGATCTATACTACAACTACTATACAGTATCAGGGGAAACTATGTTTCCCGCTGCTACTGCTGAAAACTTTAAAGATTCCAAGGACTTTAAATAATGCCGTTTAAAGACTGTCGGGGATTTCCATCCAGTATACTTTTTAAGATCCTCAAAATTCATATGTTGAAAAATAATTAATTGAGGTGGCTACTCCCCTGATATCATGTGCTTTTGGGAATGACTCAGGGTTGGCTTGTTTAATGAAGTAAAGGATTTGTTGTCTAATACCTTTTACTGACAAAGTACCACCTTTTTCTCTCATGAAGAGAGCACCTGAGGATCTTGAAGAAGTACGAGATAGAAAGGCTCTAAGAGTTGATACTGGGCAGAGAGAAGGATCCTGTGGAAGTGGGATAACCTTCCAAGGAGCCCACCTTGCAAGAGGATCCTCATTTTTGGCTAAAAAGCTACGATCCGGAGCAAGTAGAACTTCTCCTGATGGGAGGAATTCCACATGACCCGCATCCCTGGATAGAGCCGACAGTTCTGAAATTCTGGCTCCTGAGGCTAGGCTTAATAAGAATAATGTCTTCCTCAGGAGCATTATGAATGTACAGGATGAGTTGTCAGTATCTGAAGCTAGTTTGAGGACATCATTCAAGAACCATGAAACTGTAGTAGGCCTCTGAGAAGGTCTAAGTCTAGCACAGGCTTTAGAGATAGATGTGAAATAAGATTCAGTCAGATCTATCTGAAAACCTACTTGAAAGATTTTCTTCAAAGCCGATTTGTTTATGAGTGGTAATCGTGCTAGCTGCTAAACCTTTTTCAAACAAGGACCTGAAAAAGGATATAGCCAAATTAACTGTCATGGTTGTAGTGTTCGATTCTCTCAAGAAAAGATGCTAACTTTTTAACAGCTGAGTCATATTGTCTAATGGTTGACTCTCTCTTATCTGATTCTAGGAAGAGAATATTCTGTGGGTCAATATCAGCATCTTTATTAGCCGCAAACTTCATGAAGTCCATAAAGTTAGGGTCTGGAGATTCCTGAGGAAGCGAACACAGTCCTCATTTGTACTGATTGTGATAGCTTGGGATGGGGATCCGTTTGAGGTCGGAGACCCAATTCCAGAAGAGAGGATACAGTTGCTCTTGGGCCAGTCCGGAGCAATCAGAGCTACTATCCCTTGAAAGACCTTAGTTGCTTAGGACTTTCAAGAGAAGATTCACTGGAGGAAAAATATAAATTCTCCTCCATGATTCCAATCCAACGACAGGGCGTCCGTGGCATAAGCCAGAGGGTCCAGGTTGGGGGCCACATAGCAAGGGAGCTTGTGGTTCGCTTGTGAGGTGAAGAGATCCACTTGGAGACCTGGACTCTCCGGCTTACCCACTGGAATGACCCGTCGTCCAGAGACCACTCTGATTCCAGAGAACTGACCGGACAGGGCGTCTGCTATCACATTCCTTACTCCTGCCAGGTGAGTGGCAGACAGATGCCATTTGTGTTTTGTTTGCTAATGCAAAGATGGCTATCATGACATGATTCACATGCTTGGATTTGGACCCTCCTCTGTTGATGCAATGAACTACCACTGCACTGTCCAAAACTAGCCTTAGATGAGACTTCTTCGGGGGAAGCAGTCTCTTCAGAGTGAGAAATACTGCCATTGCTTCCAACACGTTTATGTGGAGCTGGCGAAATTGAACTGACCAAGTCCTGAACCTGTTTGAACTGAGAGTATCCCCCCCACCCGGACAGGGATGCATCCGTGTGAATGGTTAACACTGGGAGGGGATATTGAAGGGGTACTTTCTTGGCTAAGTTCTTTACTTTTGTTTGACCAAGGCCGTAGTTGGTTGCGGAGGATCTGTGGGATTACTGACAACTTGTCTCGATATTTGGAGTTTGCTCTTGACCGCCAAATTCGATTTATATCTTTCAGCCTTGCTTTCAGAAGGATATCTGTTACCGAAGCAAACTGAAGAGACCCTAGGATTCTCTCCTGGTTTCTTCTTGACGTTTGCTTGCATTTGTTTGAGAAATTGTCTGACAGATTTTGCTATTTCCTTCCGTTTGGCCACTGGAATTGACAGATTGTGGGAAGACAAATCCCATTGGATTCCTAGCCACTGAAAACGAGATTCCGGAGTAAGTCTGGATTTCGTTTTGTTTATCTGGAACCCCAGATGTTCCAGAAAGTGAACTACTTTTTTGGTGGCTTTGAGACATTCCTCGACTGTTGGTGCCCAGATCAACCAATCGTCGAGGTATGCTGCTACCATGATTCCCTGAGCTCTCAATTGTTGAACAACCACTTCTGCTATTTTTGTGAATACCCTGGGGGCTAACATTCAGACCAAGAAGGGCATCACTTTGAAAGAGAATGTTTGATTTCCTAGCCTGAAATCCTAGGAATGGGCGGAAGTGCCTGGCTATAGGGATATGATAGTATGCGTCTGTAAGATCGATGGAGCATGTGACGGCTCCACGCGGAAGTAAGGTCCTTACTTGCGAGAGGGTAAGCATCTTGAACTTGTCGCAACGAATGAAAGAGTTTAGCTTTGACAAGTCTAAGATTACCCCTCTTTTTGTTGAGCCTTTCTTTGGCACGCTGAATAAGCGACCTTTGAAATTTTAGATGCTTGACTCTCGCAATAGCTCCTTTCTGAAGGAGTTCTTCCGCGTAATCTGTCAATTCCTTTGACGGTATCTGGTGGAATGATTTGATTGGAGGAGGATCTTTGATCCAACTCCAGCCCAATCCTTTGGACACTATGCTCTGTGCCCAATTGCTGAACCCCCACCTGTGGCGGAAGAGGAACAGCCTCCCTCCTACCTGGGGAGCCTCATTGCTGATGGGCGGGTTGGCCACCACGCCCTCCTCTGAACTGTCTGCTCCTCGTACCCCTTCCTGCGCCACGCTGACGAAAGTAACCTCTCGCCTACCTCTCGGCTGATGTGAGCCTTGAGCTCATATGCAGGATTGAAGGCCGGCGAGATAGCGTAGGAAGTGGATGGCTGAGATTGAGGGGGCAACAGGAGGATAGGCTAATTCTGCTTTGAACTGGCAGGTTGTCCTTTTTGTGGGTAACCGGGACCGCCTGCACAAATTGCTGCTGTTGCTGGAGTTTTTTATATGGCTGGAACCTCTTACCAGCCTTCTTCGGTTTCTTACCAGCAGTGGGAACGGACTCCTGTTCCCTCTTCGAGGAAATACCCCACCTAGCTCTAAGGCTCTGGTTGAGCCTAGCAGCGTGGTGTACTTCGTTAACCGCGGACTCTGGGAAGAGATCCGCTCCCCACATGCTAGAGGCCAAGAGTCTATTCGGCTCATGCCTAATGGTACACTCTTGTAGAACATGCTTTCGGCAGTTCCTCCTAGCCTGGAAGAAGTCAAAAGCGTCAGTTAGAACCGTCTGGAACTGAGATTTCGCCAGAATCTTGAACAGCGGTTCCGTAGCATAAGAGAGGGCAGCCATTTCCGTGATTATAAGGGAATTGAGGGACCTGCCAAAACCTGGTTCGCGCATCAAACTCTGCCTTGGATTAGGGAATCCGGCAGCCTTGGTAGTTCTCGCCGAACTGGTCCATGGCGCAGTCCGGTTTGAGCTTACCAAGCGTGAACGTAGCTTGGCAAGTTCTCCCACAATTCTCCGAAGGCCGGGAAGAGCGGAGAAGTAGACTCGCCTCCCTCAACTGTGGGATGGGCTCATCCTTGAGGACTGCCTGAAGGGACTTCTCCACTAATTTTGTTTTTTTTTTTGTGGCGAACGGAAGAGAAACCTCCTCTTCCGTCGCGAAAATAGTGAAGGGACTCTTGTAGGCCTGGAGTTTGGTGTTCGTACACTCCCAGTCCTCAAGGCAGTGAACCCATTCCCGCTGAGCGTGATCTCTACTATATAGGACCGACCTCCTTAGAGATCTTGTCTTCCCTCGTCAGAGCCGTTGGCGTCAGCCTAGCAATAACCGATGAAAGGCTGCGTTCAGACCCGGAGGGTAAACTCGAAGTCCTCAATCCTTCGAGTTCCACACTCCGAGATAGGAGATCATTCCATCTTGAACGGAGCGTAGGCAAGGCTACCCCCCTCTCAAGGGTTCTCCATAGAGGAAAGCTGGCAAATGAGTCATATGGCGGGAGTTGAAGAATCCCAGTGCTTGACGCTGGGGAGACTGGGGGAGGAAACCTGAGATAGCCCAGCTACTCGGTCCTCATTTTCTCTCATCCTGTTGGAGAGATCTTGAATTGATTGGCCAGACTGAGACAGAGTGTTTGACAACTGTGCAACATCTGCCTCGAACCGTGGTTCCCAGTGCGGAGACTTTGCGAGCCCACCAGCACGCCCAACCGTGTTCCATCACCCCTGCTGAGGAAAGCAGAGGATCAAGGTGTAGGACCGTGCCTACCGCTGCTACCGGCGTAGCGGAGTGGAAGCGGTGGAGGCGGGAGAAGGCAGTGGCTCGGCGGGAGCGCGAGCCTTCTCTTCGAAGCCTTGCTTCTGGAGCTCTTTGGGTGAGAAGAGCTCGGCTTTGCTTTCACCGCATCGGCGTAGGAAGTTGAACGACTTCCTAGCCGAAGAAGACGAAGACGACTTCTTAGAAGTTGTCTTGGCCAGAGTCTTCGGTTCTCTCTGTCCCTTCACCTTCGGGGGTACAGAGAGAGCGGGAGAGCGGGTAGGGATCTCAGATCCCATAAAGCCTTGGAATGAAGCACTAGAAGAGGGGACAGGAGAAAGATCCAGAAGCACCCAAGGAAAAGACCTGGGCGCCCCGACACACCTACCTCAACCAACAAAATCCTCCACCCCTACCGCCATAGGTTCGATGTTAAGGTCCAGGCAGCGACGTCCGGAGAACCGACTCCTGGAAGGCTACGACCCCAAAGGATTGCTGGAGGTCTTGCTGGATGGAGCTATCATCGGCCGCAGCGGACAAGGGGTCAACGTAACCAGTCGGACTTGCCCGCGGGAAGATCTGGACGGCCAGCTTCTTATCCAGAATGTAGGGCTGGCCTTTGCGGCGGCTTCTTCCCGAAGCCGCCCACCCACGCTTTCAGGGTGGCGAGGGCGACTTCCCTCACACCGGTAGCCTGAAAGAAAGGCAAGATTAGCTTCCAATGGTGGAACAAAGGGGTTAACAAACTTACGACTAAAAGTTGTTAGTAAAATGATAAGTAAGCTATAACGGACTTACCCCATCTCCCAGCTGACCGACCAGGTCGTAGCAGATGGCGCAGGCTTCAGGGTGCCAGCCGTCATCTCTTTGTAAGACGTGCACAGGGGGCGTGAGACCCTACACTCATCATGTCCACAGGGGTCGAACAGCGTCGCGTTTACACGCTGGGACCTGGCAGTTGGTAGCCTGTAAGTGGAAGATACATGAGTAACCAGGTAAACACTTACAATCTAACAGATGCTCCGCTTGTGCCGGAGCGATAAAGTTAGATAAACCAGAGCCCCGCCAAAATACGTGTGGTAACCCAGGTTGGTGGTGATCTCTAGGCTATAGCTCCGCTGATGGCGGAGACACAAAAGAGAAACCAAACCAGGAGTGGGTGGTAAAAGGAAACAAAAAACCACGACGGAAAATGGCGGGGATGGAAATAAATTTCCAATCATATAATACAATTCATTGTAAAATTAGGGTAATATCCTTAAACATAGTTGGATAATAAAATAACCTTCCTCCGCCCGTCTACTAGAAGATTGTGCGGGGTAAAAAAAGAGAACAGCTTTTTTCCTCTTCCGGTAGCGGGGGGGAGAGATGAAAGGATATAGTAGAAAAGGCAAGCAACCGACCACTAGGAGGTGCCCACCCCGCCCCGCTAGCGAGCCAGTAACCATAACCAAAGGTGCCCCGGCTGCGACGGAAGGCTCCTTTCGTATAGCGAGGCAGGTGGCTGAGCAACTGGGGAGGGGGGAAGGTCTCGGAGAAACATGGCGGGAGCGAGAGAGAGGGGGGATGGCCTACTCCTCCCCGCCTCACCAACTACCGCATGGAGACTCGGTACCTCATGAGTGGTCGCCTATAAACCCCCCCGCTGGGAGAACCCCTGGCCCGCCTCAGAAAAGAAAAAGTGGTTGGGGGAGAAAGAAGGCAACTGAGGTTGTCATGACAACCAAGGGGTGTCCCCAGCTCCTCCCTATACCATAAGGGAGGGCGGGGGTAGGGTTAAGGTGCGATGGGACACGTGACCGCTAGTGGCCTAGGCCGCGAGCAACACAACCGTGAGAGGGCCACGTGAACCAGGCTGTACCAATACAAGGAACAAGCACCTAGGCTAGCCTAACACCCTAAATGTAATAAATAAATACATCGAAAGATGGAAAAAGACACTTTAGTAAAGGAGAAAGAAGCCCAGGAGGAGGCAGACTGTTCCAAGAAACAGAGGCCTACTCGGAGCCAGCGATAGCCGATGAAGAGCAAGAGCCGGGATGCTGGGCCAGAATACAAAATAGCCCTAAATACCAAACTAAGAGAAATGGTAAGGAGGGCTGAACTAGCTAAAACAAAACTCGATGTAAAAAACAATGAACGTAATAAGTAAGCCCATAAGTATAAGAAGTCCCAGTATGGAGACCGGGAATTCTTACGAGGCAGCATGGCGCCGCCACGAGACAACCAGGGAAACCGTATATGACCTATTAAGAGGAAAATACTGGTACCTGGAAGATAAAAATGTGGTAAAAAATATTACTATGAGTTACTTAACTTAGCCGTGGCAAAATAGCTGAGCGTTTTTCCAAATTGGTTAGAAACAGTGGTAAAATCAGAAAAATAGCACAGCACAAAGAAAAAATGGCGACTTGTCGCTAAGCGCTAAAAATTAAGGATGTCCGCTAGGGGCGCTGCTGTCCGTGGGCGTCCTAGTAGTAGTAGTAGAGGCTGCATCGCCCGTTGGTATCAGCTCTCTCTTGGGGGATTCTGATGGAAGTTCTAATTGGTGTTATTTTTGGGGGGTCCTCGTGGTAAGTTGCTTCCACACTTTCGCCCCTATTTATTCATACCGACACTTCTTTTAAGAAGTGAGCGAGTCAGTTTTAACTGAACATTTTTTCTTAAATTTGTTTTTTCTCTGGTAATTTTATTTTTTTAGGTAATTTACCTAGAAAGAATGATATTAAGGATCCTTTCATAGGCCGACACGAGCTGAGCCCAGAAATTCCACTTATACAGCAGCTTGAATTCAAAATTTCATCAGTAATGCTTCAAACTATTGTGTAGGTGACCAGTCCTGCCCAATAGCAGGAAAATAGGAACTACTGTAAGCAGAAAACACAGTTTGTTCATGCCTTTTGTCCATCAGCCTGGAAGGAAGAGGGCTTTGATCCTGTAATCACTGGGTAGTATATAAAAAACTTATTTCTATCATGAAAAAAAAATATTATTTTTTGTATGAGTAACTTACCCAGTAATACATAGCTGATTCCCACATGACTGGAGGTGGGAGACATGGACATATTACTATCCTACTCCAAAATATTGAGTTATGCAACAAACTGAAACAGAAAAGTTGCTAGCATTGAATACAATGCATGCCATTTCCTTATCATTTAAGAGCTACTGGGATACTGCCTCTGGGCTGGTGTGCTTATCTTAACCTGTAGTGGTGTGGAGATAAGCCAAGTGGTCACCTACTACATAAGTGGGAGCTTTACAGTAAAGATTCATGTCTGAGTTCTGGCAAAGCATGATACGTGCCCGCCCTAGCCCTGAGTGCAGGACCAAAACAACCCATACAATATTGTCACCTAGACTGAGATAAAACCACAACCCATTCACTGAGAGTGGCAGGTGCTTCAGGTGCACTGCATCCTGTCTCTGAAATGACATAATAGAAAAAATCCTATCATTCCTTCTGTTATACCATGCCAGTCACTAGAAATGCTCTGAACACACTTTTAACTTCCATAAAATTATTGCAAAATGAAGAACGATTACATTCCCAGAAGTTTGAAGGCAGAATGGACCTATGAGGCATAAAATACATTTAAGATAAGGGGGTAGAGGTTACTCTGACATCCTTAGATTTACTTAGGACGAAGGCAAACTGCTTCTCCTTCTGAGTGTGCCTAAAGGTAAAAAAGTCCATAAGTGTAATACGTTCTAACAGTAGATGTAATGAATTTTGCCATACCGCTATATGCAAATGATGGTCCTCTGAAAACTCCAAATGAAACAGAGACCTCCCTATTCTATAAAAGAGCTGGAGAATATTTGAACACTCTGAGAACGGATCTGGTGTCAGGCAGTAGACTAGCTGCCAGAAGAACTGTAAAACGGCCAGTTGAACTATGAGCAGACCTCCCTATTCTATAAGAGACTGGAGAGTATTTGAACACTCTGAGAACGATCTGTGTCGGCAGTAGCTGCTGCCAGAAGAACTGTACGCCAGTTGAACTATGAGCCTGGGACTGGTGAGTGCTTGTAGGAGCTAGAGGGAACTCAGCACAAGAGTTGGCACCAGGCTGTAACCGGCATCAAATTAATATGGCGCTACATGAGCTGGGTGTCAAACGAGCTCAAGGCCTAAGGCTCTATAGCTGGTGTCAGACAGTAGCTTACGCCAGATTGTAGAAGTCAGAAATCAAGAAGAGGAACTCGGGGGAACAAGCAAGGGACATGGATATACATCCAGGTCCCCAGGAGACCTGATTCTTTCTTTGCTTGGATGCAAACCAAAAAGACAAGATAAGGTTGTCAAAACTGTCTGGGTGGCCTCTGTGCATAAGATACTTAGTTAATCACAGTCCTGATAAGACCCCTTCACTGATGGAGTACAGAAGATGTAGATCTCCTCAGGTACAGAAGGGGCATCTGAAAAAAGGCCATAAAATTCTTCTAAGAAGAGGGGTAGCAGCTACAACCCCATCTTTGAAAATGGCCCACTTATTCTGGTAAACTAGGCTAAAAGAATGACATCTGTAACCGCGATAGTTTATATAATATGTCTAGCAGAAAACTTTAATGAAGAGCTCTTTGAAGTTTTGAGTCTGAGGAAAGGCAAATAGGATCCATAATATCAGACTGCCCATGAACTCCTGTTTCTGCCTGACCTCAAGGGAACCACGAAGAAATCTTACCCCCTTGGGAAACAAGACATGGTCTCAGTTCATCCACAAGAGTTAAGATGACTTGAATTGAAATTGAACCTGAATCATTCGTAGTGAAGGTTCTCAAGCTTGGAGAAAAACTGAGAGAGAAAATCAAGCTTTTCTTCTCTGTGACGAATATACACTGGGACTGACACTGAGGCCTCGTCTAGAGAGAAATATTGCCATCCAGGTGTAAACTAAGATCAATAACCACTGAAGCCCCCAAAAGAGACACTTACAGCTCTCCAACATATGTAAATTAGTTCGATCTTATGGCCTCCTGGTCGTCTCCATTCTGTGGAAAACCGAGCGATCTTGCAAATTATGGTGCAGTCTCTCGGACCTTGCGGACCAGCTGTCAAGTTTGAGGTTTCTGATAGTCATGTGGACATGGGTATCCTGACAACTTGACACCTCGTACAGATTGAAGATTATGCGGGACTGTTCATGGCGGAAAGGAGAATCTTGAATCCTATGGAGAGCACTCTGTAGGATCCCTCCTATTCACCTCGCCCCTCCCAGTGTAGCCATAGGAAGTAGAGGGAATATGTGAGGAAGATCGGATGCTCTGGCTTGCCTTGCTAGCAGAATTAGCAGAAGTGAGTCGCAGGTAGCCATCAACCTGTGGTGATGGCCACGACACGAATCTAGGAAAGTGTTATCGTCCTGGAGAAACACTTTCCCGAGGAGGGTTACTAAACTCTTGCATGGCAGGAGAAACGTTCGCTGCCACCGAGACCGGTCGGTCACGCGAACATGACTGTATCTTGGTGGGGATGAATGTGCACCTGACTGGCGAGGGCCAGTACCATCCTCTAACACGTCCAAGTCCTCGTCGAGGCCGAAACCTCTCAAGAGGACTGAATGGGAGACACCCTACCGGTCCCATTACATGCATGGTCCTGTGGGACAGTCCCATCAACCCTGGGTACCGAGCAATCACCGCGAGAGCGATCACCAACAAGGAGAGTCACCTGAGCGGCTCACTCCTTTCTTTCACTCCGTGCCTGATTGGTGAAGGTGAGTGGACTCAGCGTCACTGACTCTGGATGCATACGAATCCGTAGATTTATGTGCATTTGGGGAAACTCGCGAACGAGCCCCCTACATAAGACTAGTCTTAGGGGCAGAACCTCTAGGACTAGCAGCAGAAGTGCAAACAGAACTTTGTGCTTCTACAGCTCCTGACAAGCTAGGCCCTGGGGACAGCATGACGGTTCCTGTTCCCAAAGGAACGGGCGAGCTAGCAGAAGACCCAACTGCTTCCTCAGTTCGAGGAGGCAGACCCTTAGAAGTCCCTTGACAAGACTTCTTGGGGGGGGAGCTACCTTCTCCTTCTTCAGCAGGGAGCCTTAGAAGTCAAAGGGGTGGAGGTTGAAGAAAGATAAGATGATTCCGAAGAGGAAGATGACGACACTTGACAAGCTCTCTTCCTCCTCAACTTCTCCAAATTTGGCAAGACTTCTTTTACAGGATGAGGTATACTTACCTGCAGGAATAGAGATAATATTAACAGGGCAGCCATGAAGGCTTTGTCCAGTGACATAACTCCAGGATAGCAGCGGCAAACGAATATGATTTCCAACAGGGGAACAGTACACACACTCAAGGACCAATATTACAGCATGCTAAGAGTCACAGGTACAATTCCAAGGTTAGGATAGCCAACACGAAGAGATATCCAACCATCTACTGCTGTAATCAACTATCACCACTGTTAGCCTGTAAAAGAAAGAAAATATAATTTTAAAAAATAAGGATACTCATCTCACATCCGAGGGCACCACCCTCCGAAATGAGAGGACATCCCTCAAACACCAACACCACACGCCCCTTCCTCTATCTTCATCTGATAAGCTAGCAAAAGTACAAAAGAGAAGAAGAAATACCAGAGGAAACAAAGGACACACTTCCGAAGTTCCCCTCAGTAATTTCCAAAGCGTACGCATATATTTCTGATGAATGCATGTCTCGTCCTAACATTAACGGGCGAAAAATGTAATAAGGATGTTGGCACACCCTGGCCGCCGATCCTTAACACAAAGCAGAAAGGTGGCTAGCAAGGCTATCACAAAAATTGGGTTTGCATATTAATTATTGAAGTCAATCAATTATTAATATCAAACACAGTATATACATGTTTATTCAAAATAACAAATTAAAGATCCCACCAGGAAAATCGTAATTAACGGTTCACAAACAAGTATTCATCAGAAGATGGCCTAAAGCAAAGTGGAGTGTTTACATCCGGGCAGGCGGGCCTACCCGTCTACCAAACAGTAGTTAGTGCCTACTAACCACCTTGTTCAAAGAAAAGAATTTTTTTAATGGCCGTATTCCAGCCTCAGCTGAGAGTAATGTGAGCTCCTCCTCATTTAAAGGATCGAGGGTTTGTATATCGTTTAGGAACAAAGAGAAACTATACCTCGTGACTGGGCGCTGAAAGCTCATCGTCAGGAGCTGAGAAGTAGAAAGGTGAGAGCACAATAGTTTTCTCTTCCAAAATAAAGGACAATAGTGGACAATCCAACTATCCTTGTCTGCACCAGACAGCATTTGTGGTGAAATTATATCCTCCGATTGCTCAAAATGGTCCACAGCGCATAATTTTCTTTAAGAAGGCAACAATGGTAGGAATTTTAGGCACTGGAATTTTATTACAAACCAGAAATCAACTTGTATTTACCTTAAATCTCGCTGGTAGTCGCCAAACGCAGACACGACAACTAACCTAGCATTCTTATATAACTCCTATACACATTTGGCCAAACATGCATATTAACTTATATAAGATACTTAGCTGGTTCGTTGTCTTCAGGAAGATAAGTACTACACTTAATTACATAGTATAACCAACATAGAATAGCTGGTTCGTCGTCTTCAGGAAGATAAGTACTACACTTAATTACATAGTATAACCAACATAGAATAGCAGTGCTCGCCACTATTGGGATCCAAGAATGTCCCCTTAAATTGCCATGTGTGCACAGTAACCTGGACAGCCGCACATTACCCCAACATTAAGGCAGGAAAAAAAAAACGATGGGAAACTCTTGTCGCATTTGCGAAAATACAGGCAAAAAAAAAAAAAAATATCGCTTATATTTAAAAATAATTAATAATCATTAATTAGTAAATCACAAAATCTAAAGTAAAGTTAATGATAAAGAAATTAACACCTTTTCTTTTAATGGAAATGAAAATTAAATGTGTCATTTTATGACATTATTGGGTGACAAAACTAAGTGATAACTCTTGTTCCTGGTTCCAGGAAAGACCCCTTGGACTCCCTTGGACCACCAACACGTCTCCTCCTAAGGGGAGTATAACAAGGACTAAAGTTCTAGGATATCCGATGGGCCGGATAGCCAGCACCTCCACTACACTTTCAGGAAGACACTTTTTCAGTGGCTGTCTGTCAAGTCCTGGATTAGGGGCTCAAATGAGGGTCAACTACCCACCAGGTGCAAACCCCCTCGAACTCCCTTTGGACCATCAGTATGTCTCCTCCCAGGTGAAGGGGAGTATGACAGTCTAAAGGTGGGTACACACGTGCGAACCGAACCTTGTATTGTAACCGATTCTTGTAACAAAAACGCAAGTGTGGACGGTTCCTCGAACCCGAACCCCGAACCGGCGAGGTTCGAGGCTCGGTTCGCCCTCCGTCCCGCCAATTGTCGGTTTTTGGGCCCCGCATCAAAGGGAGGTCTCTTTGAACGTTACGCCATGTGTGGACGGGACCAAAAAAAAAAAAAAAATGTATGACACGCGTAACAACAGAGGTTGCTGAACTTGTTAACACCGACTATGAACAAGACCGTCCACAGTAGAGTCCCTTGTTTTGGTCAGTCAGTACGTATATGTCTACCATGGCTGATTGAAGTGACGAAGACGGTCCTCAATTTATTTAGCTATTACGAAGAAAAGACTTCACTGTGGCCAGAAACTTCTTGGAATCTCAAGTCAGCGAGTAATTCCCGACCACTGTATTCTACCCTTCTAGTATATAAACTTAATTGCCACCATCTTCTTTTATTTCGCTTCATCTTCGTTAAATAATGTGTATAAATGTACGCGGCAGCTGCTACTTGCATGGTGGCCATCGTCGGTAAACAACCCGGACAGAGACAGACTGGTGATCGCAGTGGATTGAAATGAAGTTACGTGCTTAACGTGGTTACGGTTCGTCCTCTACATTTTGACACCTTGTAACCGTATATGCGTAACTCAGTTACACATACAAGGTTCGGCTCTCACGTGTGTACCCACCTTAAGATGTCTGAAGAGCCGCCTCCTCCATTACACTTCCATATAGACGCCTTTCCAGTGGCTGTCTGTTGATACCTGGAAATATGCAACAGGTTTGACAGCGGGGACAATTACCCAGGGTAATTTCCACCAGTCTCCCTTAAACGTTCAGTGACTTCTCCCAGGTGTGGGGGAGTATATCAGTGACTTAGGTCTAGGAGAACCGGTGGGCCTGATAATCACCTCCTCCAGTAAACAACAATCACTTGGAATGTTAATTTTTGTTAACCCAGACACAAGACTGGCAATGGCATGGGAAAGAAGTGAGAGAGCCAGGCACAAAAGCAAGTGGATAACATTACAAGGCTAGTATGAGGGAAAATAAGGAGTGCGCTGACTGTTTACTTAGCTTGCTTTATGTATAGCCCTCCACAGAGATGAATCCCTCTGCCAGGCTCTTGTAAGTTTCAAACTAGGGGGCTTCTTAAATTTATACAGTATCTGACTTTTAGCGTTTTCTCGTCAGCATCACATTTCCTTCAGATAAGGAGTTTTTTGTTGCTTTCTTCTTGTATGATCTTCACTTTAGATGATATTTGATGTCGAACATGGGCATTCATGGATGCTTTTGGGTGCTAATGGACACTCTAGGGCACTTATGAACGGTCTTGGGTGCTCATTGCTTATGGGCACTCATGGACACCTTGGCGCCCAGGTCACTGTCACCTCTGTTCGGTGGGTTCAAATGGGCACTTTGGCACTTTATACCTTCAAGCTGGAGCCAGAATGAGATGGCGCTAGTGTGAGATATTGAGCCCTCGTAGTACAAGCTGGCATACTGAGGTGAGCGCTTTTTTCTGGTTTGCTGTAAAAATAGGGGAGAGCATTTCAACAATCTATGCATCAACTTAGATGCATGCCCTCCTTGTAAAGGAGACATGAGAAACATCTCAAGAAAGCCTTCAAAATGTATTTCCGAAGTGAGTACCATCCTGAAGCATTTACTGGGACCGACTCTCAGCCAACGATAACATCATCTTCCATAACCACCATTCTCTCCTACTATTTTCTGCCCTTCACACTTCAATTCTCTGCAAAGGAAAAGTGCAAGGGTTTAAAGTAACATACTTTACTGACTTTTAGCAAAACTAGCTTCAGTAAGCAAACAAAATATGCAAAACTTTGGCCCAAAGGAATGAAAAAACATTCAAGAATTACCCTTAAAGAAAATCATCGACATAAAAAGTTTGGCCTAAAGGAATCATATAAGATACAAGGATTCCTTTTCAGGGCAAAACTATATTGGTGGCTTACATGAAGCCTATGAATGACAAACATTCATGAATTACTATTACAGCAACTGTTTCATGATGTCTAGTGAATCACCTACTCTTTGTTAACTTCATCGACGTAAAAATATTTTGGCCTAAGGGAATGGCATAAGATACAAGAATTACTTTTTAGGACAAAACTATATCAGCGGCTCAAAAGAATCCTATGAATAAACTATGAACATTCATGAATTGCCTATGACCTATAACCAACATTGATGTAAAAGCTTGGCCTAACGTAAGATACAAGATTTACCACTTTCCAAGGCAAAACTATATCAGGAACTTGCAAGCAGCCTAGGCAAAGAAACAGGCAAAAGTTGTCTAGCTTTTAGCCTAAAAGAATGACGAAATATTCAAAAATTACTTTGAGGCAATAAACTGTTTTTCGAGTTTTACACTTGGAAAACCCCCTTTGAAAATTTAATCATAAGGCAAAACTATATACTGAGGGTTTACAAGTAATGAGGCCTGGTAAACAGAAAACAGTGCAAAGATTAGCGTAAAGGAATGGCGTAACATACGACAATGAAGTTTTCTTAATAAAACTAATATTGTAATACTTACCTGAGCACCTGAATTAGCCCTGGTCACTGACCAGCCAAAACTATATCCCCACATATTTACCCACTAAGTGGGAAATTTTAACTGTCAGTGTTACCAACGCTGCAGGTAAAATCTAGTCAAATGAGTTACCTGTGTTACCGTTGGCAATGCTGCTGCAAATACCGGCCACCAGAGGCCTGTCACCTCAACTGAATCATTCACTATCAAACTGAAGTGGGGAGGAGGGTGGAAATCATTCAGGTGTTCAGGTAAGTATTACAATATTAGTTTTATTATGAAAACTTCATAATGCTCCTCTCTTCCAGCAACCAGAAGCGCTCACTTCAGCATGACACCACTTTGTACTACGAGGGTTCAATAGCTCACACTAGCGCCATCTACCACCTGGCTCCAGCTTGAGCGTAAGTGCCAAAGTGCCCATGAACACCCTGAACAGAGGTGACAGTGACCTGAGCGCCAAGGTGTCCATGAGTGCCCTGAACACTCCCTGAACACCTGAATTAGCCTGATTAACAAAATTTGAGGGAGGTGGGGGATCAAAATCTAATTCAGCCTCACCTGTCCACGGAGCATATGCAGGTAACTCATAATCAAACCACCTAACATGTATAAATGTATGTATCCCCACCTATTTATCTAACTCAGTAGATGAGAATGTTTGCAAAGAAAGTACTTCAAAGTCAGTGTTGGGTTTAAAGTACCGTCCGAGTCAGAAGTACCTTCCACATGGTCAGCCCTACTAATTCATGGAGGTCAAAACAAATCTCCTCACCTAGTCATCCAACTCAGTAGGTGGGGATGCTTGCAGCGGAAGGTACCCCTTAACCGTCAAAACTTGGTTTCGAGTCCCCCCAAAGGTAAAAAACCCCTGCCTGAGTCTGAAGAACCTCTCATGTATGGAGGGGAAACAGTGAACCTCCCATGTTGCTATCTAGCCTCTCATGTATGGAGGGGAACGGAGAACCTCCCATGTTGCTATCTAGCCTCTCATGTACGGAGGAGAAGTTGAGTTTGCAGGACTTCGCTAATGCTCCCTGACACAGATGACTTGTGCTGAAGAAGTTGTAGTTATTCCAACATGACCATCGGGATCTGCCCAACCTCAAGGGCCTAGAGGAACAATACACTCAGTCTAAGTTTGATCAACAGTAAACCAACTTCAAGTTCATTTAGACTATCACTGACTACCTAAACTTCTAACATCCTAACGATAACAAGCTAACATAAAACTAAAGTTACCACAACGACAGGACCCAGCGAGTAACCTTTCTCTGAAGAAAACTGAAAATCCCTAACGTAGAGCTTGTGAAAATCTACACCAACTCTCGAATAACCGCCTACACGATCACCGACACCAAAAAATTCCTCCCGAAAGCTGAAGGGTATCCATCCATGATACTTTGCGCCCTAGGGCAGGAAGTCCCAAGTAGAAGACTCCGAAAGCGATGAAGAACCCCCTCGCAAGAAGAAACTAACTGCACTTTGGAAATGGAACAAGATGGACACCTAGGGGAAACCAAATAAGATTCTCGGATGAGGCAAAAGTTCCTCATTATGTGACAAAAAAAAACTTTGAGAGTTCAAACCGGACAGCAGCATTTGCTTCTAAAAGACTGTTGCTAAGTGCAAGAGGTGCTCTCAACAGAACCCTCTTATGAATGTCTGGAAAATGCTGAGGCAGATGATTCAACAAGAAGTCACTCCTCTCCTTGACAAGAACATGGTACAGCCAGCCAAAATGTTAATCTGGTATGCAAACCTCATTGAAACCTAAGTGAAGAGGTTGTCAAACAGTCCAGGATCTGAAAAACACCCATCAACTCTCACGTCATCCACATAAGAGTAGGACAAGGCCTCCGACTGGCTGTGAAACGTGTACTTCCAAATACAAGCCTAACAATCTGTAACCCCTACCACACGAATAAACGAAGGAACCCAAGAGAGAAGATTCTCGACAGACTCGTAAACTAGAACTCGGACACCGGCAGAAGGGTTACCCGCTACCTCATACAGAACATTCCCGATTACAAGCAAGGTTGAATCCTGTCTAATCGGCCCCAAAGTGATGCTAGCCTAGAGTCGTCTTCCCCAAAACTGTCAGACTCAGCCGAAATCAGATCAGCTTACTTGAAGTTTAGTTGAATACAACATATCAAACATTGCTTGAATTAACTGCGAGATTCCTCCGGAGCCAGGACCACGGAAAGAGGGAATGGAAAAGTCCACCATCCGTTTATACTAGCTTTCCTTCGCCGGAGAAACAAAAACCCACAACTAGCACCCAATTCTCTCTTCAAAGGGTATCATCTGTCAGACCTGTCTGACCACACCGGAACAAGAAAAGGATAAAGGTCAAACCACCCCCACAGCAGCACGCAAGAACCTGGAACTTACTACACCCGGCTGCTTGATACCAAATCTGATATACCTGATTCCATCATACCTATCCCAACTGATCCGATTGCACAACGATATACCAACAAGACAATAATAAACTCCTGAGCAAGTCGTACTCAACTGTGCAATCCCGCACTCCCCCCCCGGCATGATGACGTAACACTTGTCCGACCGCTCTGCTCATCCCCTCACAAGAGCCAACCATCTCCAGTTCCGCAAATCATGTAAGAACTAAATACTATGACATAACCCTGAGCTAATCTCACTCAACTGCACATACCCTCACTACCCAGTGACGTTATCGTTACACCTCAGCTGAATATACATACATTGGTGATGAACGCCCACCCCTACGAGTCAACCAAACACTGATGCGCCAAACGTGTCTGTACCAACCAAGACGAGTTGAACATAAACCTGAGCCAGTCTCTCTCATCTGCGAAATTTGCACCAGCCAGTGACTCTGACATGACACCTGGCCGACTACAATTGGTGAGCAACGCCCCCTAAGAGCAGAGGTCACAAAACGCGATCCAACTAATGCCGGTTACACCAATACTAATCATGACAGCATTCCGAGCTGAAGCTTCATTGATCGAATAAGGGTAGGAAGCACTCCCTGAAACTGCGGAAACAAGGCCGAACTCACATTGAGCACCTTGAAGGATTAATAGAACTATTCACAGGAAAAGGCTGAGAAAGAAGCAGGAGAGAAAAAAGTAAGAAGCCACACTCGGAGGAACCACTGGAGCACCTAATGCCGACGTTGTTGTGGGTATTGGAGAAAAAACAACTTTTGCCGCACCAAAGGTGCCTCTAAAGACAGGCTATGAACTGCGGAACCAATGGGAACCAAAGAAGAAAATTACCAGCTACCCTAATGAAAGGAGGACAAGGGCACAACGTTACTAATGATGGTGCAAACAAATTGCCAACTGCCGTAGCTCCCGCAATAACCGCGGTAGGCATATGTCAAAACCCTGAAAGCATAAAATGGGAAATGAAGGAGGAAGATTACTAGTTACTCTATGAAAGGAGAGGCAGAGGACACAAAAGGTACTGACACAGTCAACGATGGCGAAGACGAATCGCTAACTGCCGTAGACCCCCCAAGAACTATGGAGGACAAATTACGTCTCAAACCCAGTACAGGAGGATGAAAATACGGAGTGCGGAAACTCCGAAACCGCCTTTGAGCATCGAGACCAGCAGCCTGAGAACTACAGGATCCGTGGAAGATGCTAAGAACACAGCCCCGCCAAAAGTACTTCCTCAAACCTGAAGAGAGAGAGAGAGAGAGAGAGAGAGAGAGAGAGAGAGAGAGAGAGAGAGAGAGAGAGAGAGAGAATTGTCGAAATCCCCAAATTATAGGATGAAACAATGAAAAACTCTTTGCTCTACTGTGTTAATGGCAAAGAAACAGGATGAGCGAGAGAAAAACCCGAGAGATCTCCAAAGAATGACCAGATAAAGAAGACTGTGTAAAGACAAGCTACTGTAATTCGTCTTACGATAATTCGATTTCACAATGGGGTTAGTAATTAAAATTGGCACAACTACATTTTGAAAACAAGTCTTTCTATATCTCGCACGCAGCTGGCGCAGGCAGCAGCGTGCAGTCAGGCAGTGAGATGGCTGGGTTTAATATGTTATTGTCATGATACAATAAAGTTTTATACATACTTACCTGGCAGATAATATACTTAGCTATAGACTCCGTCGTCCCCCGATAGAGAAATGACAATTTGTCGAAAATTGCATTTTTCCTAACTATACAAACCTGAAGGTCCTTTAACAATAGGAAGTAGCTAGCGGCAGCTGGAACGGTCGTAAGCTTCGAACAAGGGGAGAACGGTAGTTAACTGCTTGTCCGATCGTCGCGCGGCTGGAGGTAAACAAATCACTTTTGCTTTTGGCCCATGCAAAATACGCAGAGTGAGGGGTGGCATGAGGAGGGACTTTATGTTAAAGGACCTCAGGTTTGTATAGTTAGGAAAAATGCAATTTTCGACAAATTGTCATTTGTTCCGATACGTAATACAAACCATCGGTCCTTTAACAATAGGAAGACTCACTTCTTGGTGGAGGAATCTGAGTCTTTTGATGAACAGACTGGTGTTCGTCCATCCCTGGAATGCCTCCCTGGTCGTAAGAGCGAGGGAGGGATCCAAGCCTCTGTCCGATTGATCGGGGTGTGCACCGCAGGATCAATGGTCAGACCTCTGGGCCGAGTACTAAGAGAGAGGCAAGCGTATCTCTTCGTACCAGCATTGTAAGAACTTTTTCCTTACATGAGCAAATGTAAAGTAATGGGTTTGTCTCATGTTGGCATCCACTTCCTCCCCTTGTTGGAGAAAGTGGTGGATATTTACGTCCTATCTCTAGTTAAAGAGATAGGATGGAGCTCTGTTGAATAGCTTACCTCTGCATCGGACTCCTTTCCAGCAAGGTAACGACCGTATCCCTCTGCCCACAGGTAGAGGTAGAAAAAGATGGGTGAAGAGAAGCCAGTCACTCTCTCATTCACGCATTCATTCTCCCAGTCATACCAGGAATCGATGCTGTTCTGCCTGCTCGGGTGCTGGGTAAGCTTACACAACGTGTTGAGCAGCCCCACCACAGGTCCAAGAAAAAGTATCCAAGGACTTGTGGGCAATATCCCGAAGGTAGAAGGACGTGAAGGTGGTGGTCTGGTTGGCCCAGACACCAGCCTTCAGACCTGCCGCCACGGAGAAGTTCTTACGGAACGCTAAGGAGGGTCCGATACCTCTCGACTTCGTGGGCTCTCGGACGGAGCGTACGGATGTCGTCGCTACCATCAGCTTCGTACGCTCTCCTGATCACCTCACGTAGCCAGAAAGAAAGCGTGTTCTTGGAGACTTCTTTCTGGGTGACCCCAGTGCTAACGAACAAGAGGCGTCGAACACTCAGGCCTGAGATGTCGAGTTCTCTTCAGATAGCGCCGTAGCGCCCTCACAGGACAAAGCAGCATCTCATCCGCATCATTATCGGTGAAGTCCAAGAGGGAGGGGATCGTGAAAGACTCGAACCTGTCGTCAGGGATCGACGGATTCTGAGTCTTAGCTACGAAGTTCGGGACGAAATCGAGCGTCACAGATCCCCAGCCTCTGGTATGTTTAACATCATAAGAAAGGCCATGTAGTTCCCCTACTCTCTTCGCCGATGCCAGGGCCAGCAAAGAAGGGAGGGTCTTGAGGGTCAGATCCCTGTCTGACGACTCTCGCAGTGGTTCGAAGGGTCCTTCGAGTCAAACTCCTAAGTACGAGAGTCACATCCCACGCAGGGGGCCTGAGTTCCCTGGGTGGGCAAGACCTTTCGAAGCTCCTCATTAGCAAGGATATCTCGAACGAATTCGTGATGTCCAGTCCCCTCAGTTTTAGGACGAGAGCCAGGGCGGCTCTATATCCCTTAACTGTGGGTACTGAGAGGAGCTTCTCTCGGCGAAGAAACACGAGGAAATCCGCTACCTGCTGAAGAGTGGCTCTGAGAGGAGACAAACCCTGTCTACGACACCAACCACAGAAGACGGCCCACTTCCCCTGGTACACAGCTGCAGAGGACTGTCTGACGTGTCCAGCCATCTCTGTTGCTGCGCTACGAGAAAAGCCTCTCGTTCGCAAGAGATGGTGGATAACAGCCAGCCGTGAAGTTGAAGGGACTGGACTGCGCGGTGGTACCGTTCTAGCTGTGGCTGGCTGGGCTAGAAGGTTGTGCCAGTTGGGTAGCTCTCTCGGTGCGTCCGCAAGAAGAGCCAGCAGGTACGGATACCAAACGACTTGAGGCCGCTTGGGAGCCACCAGGATCATTCTGAGATTGGGAGAGTGACCAGCACTCGACTGATCACTTTCCGAATCAGACAGAAGGGAGGAAAGGCGTAAGCGAAGAGGTTGTCCCAGGGGTGTTGGAGAGCGTCCTCTGCAGCTGCCCATGGGTCCGGCACAGCTGAGAAGAAAACCTGAAGTTTCCTGTTGTGCCGGGTGGCGAACAGGTCTACGACCGGTCGCCCCCACAGGTTGAAGAGCCTTTCCGCCACATCTTGGTGTAGAGACCATTCGGTCCCTATCACCTGATCCCGACGACTGAGCTTGTCCGCTACTACATTCCTCTTGCCCTGGAATGTAGCGTGCTGAACAGCTCTATTGAGTGAGCCGTAGCCCACCTCGTGCACCTGCACCGTCAACTGATGGAGCGGAGAAGACACTAGCCCCCCCTGCTTGTTGACATAATGCCACTACTGTGGTGTTGTCGCACATCAACACCACTGAGTGTCCCACCAACCCGCGGTCCCGAAAGAAACTCTTGGAGAGCGTTGAACGCCGCCTTGAGTTCCAGGACATTGATGTGAAGGTGCTTTCGTGATGGTCCCACACACTGCAGTCAGCAACTCCTCCAGGTGTGCGCCCCATCCCTCAGTCGATGCGTCTGAGAACAGAAGCATCTCCGGGGGGGGAATGTGCGTATAGGCACTCCTCTTAAGAGGTTCTTGTCGTCGAGCCACCAGGCCAGGTCCTGCCTCACCTTGGTTCCGTGATAGCCACGGAAAGAAGGAGGATCCCTGGCCTGGGACCAAACTCCCTTTTAGCCTCCACTGGAGAGACCGTAGTGAAGACGCCCGTGAGGGACTAACTTCTCGAGTGACGACAGATGGCCGATCACGTGACTTGCCATTGCTGTGCTGCCTGTTCCTGCCGCCCGACAGGAACCGCCGGCCGGCCTGCCTGAATGAATTTGCTGATCAACGCAAGTCTGCGGGAAAGACTTGCCCTGCTACCGTATCTATCAGCATACCCAGGTACTTCATCTTCTGCTTGGGTTCGAGATCGGACTTCTCGTAGTTTATCACGATCCCCAGATCGCGACAAAACTTGAGGAGTCGATCTCTGTCCTGTAGCAACTGCGAGCGGGAGCCTCGCCAGGACCAGCCAATCGTCGAGATACCTCAGAAGACGTATCCCGTTCGAATGGGCCCAAGCCGACACCAGAGTGAACACATCGCTGTGTGAACACCTGTGGGGCGGTTGAGAGACCGAAACAAAGTGCCCTGAATTGGTACACCGTCCCGTCGAAGATGAAGCGGAGGTACTTTCTGGAGGACTGATGGATGGGTATTTGAAAATACGCGTCCTTCAGGTCCACTGAAAGCATGAAATCGTTCCCCCTGATCGAGTCGAGCACTGAGCGTGCCGACTCCATCGTGAACCGCGTCGTGCGAACGAAGCGGTTCAGGGGAGAGAGGTCTATCACCGGGCGCCAGCCCCACGATGCCTTCTCCACTAGGAAGAGGCGGCTGTAAAAGCCCGGTGACTGGTCCTCCACGATTTCTACAGCTCGTTTCGCCAGCATGGTCTTGATCTCCTGTCGAAGAGCGTTGTCCTTTGTGATTCCCGGACATAGTCTGTAGATGGACCGGTTTGGAGATGAGGGGGGGCCGAGCCTCGAGGGTAGTAGATATCCCTACCCGAAGGACGTCTACTATCCAGTTCTCGGCGCCGTAGCGCTGCCAAGTCGCCCCAATGGCTGCCAGGCACCCCTTCACCTTCCGGCAGCAGGTGAGGGGGAACGCGTCCCTACGTTTCCCTCCTCGTTTCGACTTCTTTTCCAGCCACCCTCCTCGGGGAAAGGAGGGCTGGGAGGAGGGCTGGGTTGCGGCCTCTCTCGCAGAAGTCGAAAACAACTGGAGTCTTCACACGCGGGGCTTGGACGGTGCAACAAGTCTTCGCCGCCGTGGAAGCGCTAGCCAAGCTCTTTGGTTTGGCCGCAGTTACTCGAAGGTTGCCCAGAAACCTTCGAGGACTGCCTGGTGGACTAAGCGGTCACTCTCGTCAGTGCGCCGCCGTTCCACCGCAGCGTCCACCATCTCTCCAGGAAGGGAGAGCTGGGGAACTCCTAAGAGGTCCATTTCGTAGCCCGAGTGCCGCCTCACGCCCAGCCCCCTCCCGGCACTCGGGTAAGGACTGCGTCCCTACGCCGAAGAACCAAAGTTTGGCCCCACAGTTAGCAGTCTGATGGGCGAGGTAAGAGATTGCTCTCCTCCAGACTGGGCACAGTCTCCTAAAAGAAGCGCGTCTTCGAGAGCAGAATCCCCGGAGCGGCCGCTACTTTGGATATTGTGGAGGGACCACAAATCCAACCAGGAAACTGCCCTGGAATGCTTGCCATAGCGGTAGATTCCAGGGGCAAGTGCCTCCTGCTGCGAGAACCCATAGGTTCTCCGACAGGAGCTGCCTGCAGGGACACACCTGGAGTCAGCCTAGCTAACTCCGGGTTAACCTGTTTCGGCAGTATCGGGCTCACCGATGGCACGTAGAATCGCCTCTGCCGCTGTAGAGGGGGAGGAAGCAGCTTAGAGGACCGTCCGGATTTCAGCGAGTCCCTCCCGTCCTGAGACGAGATTTCTCCACCTGATCCAGGACTGAGTCCGCAAGCTCTGAATCGCGGGGCAAACCCCATCGTCATTTTGGGCTCCCTCTTGGGACCCCAAAAAATGACCTCGAGCCGGGACGTGGGCTCTGCTGGTGGTAGCGGCGATCCTTCCGCGAGGTCATTATGCAGGACGCATCAGCTTAATGACCTCTGCGAAGTTCTCTGTATCTCGGGCGTCACAGCGTCTTGTGGAGTAGGACCGTCCCGTCCCTCCAACAAGAGCATATCCTCGATACTCCTCCTTCAGAGGAGGAACAGCGACAGACCCCCGGACGGTCGTCTCCAAACTACTTGCGCGTACGTCCTGGGTCGGTCCTAAGACCGTACCTGAGCCGTTACGGCGTACCAGCCGGGTCACGAGCGGCGCACCTCTCGTGATCCGCTCCTCGGTACCTCGCTCCCCTCCCGGTATAGCCCGAGGAGGTTGAAGGTACGGGAGAGGCAGACCTGACGCTCCCCCCACGCTCGCTGGCAGGACCAGCGCGTAGAGGGCTGCTGCCGATCGTCAACCCGCGGCTGACGGTCTAGCAGTAGGCCTAGCTCGCCGCTCGCCTGGGGCGATTGGCTCGGCTGAGCACGTCGAGACGCCTCTCTAGCGTCAGGCGAGCTGCCGCTGGTCACCGTCTCCGCCCGGTCCCATCGGGAGCGGCGGACGGGTGACCTGCTAGGCTCCCTTTCGCGTCCGAGACCGGCCAGCGTCCTCTCGGCGCCGTCAAAACCGCTGGTACCAGCGTGGCTGGTACCGGCGGCGTGGGGGACTCCTTCTCGCCTCAACCCGTGGCCGGTCAGCGACCGTCACGTCAACCCAGAGCAGCCGGGTTTGGCGCTGCGAGAGCGTCCACTGGCTGGCGAGAGTTCGTGTGCACGACTCTCGCCAGTCTTCTGCTCCGTGCCGCGTCTTACGGCGAGCTAGCTCGGACGTCGAAACTTTGGCTGGACGGTCTCTTTAGAAGAGCGTCCACTCGGGGTTCTTCTCGCGAACGAGAAGCGGCGAGACGGAACCTGGTTTAGCGGCAGAACCACTAGCACCCAGGTTGAGGACACACCAGCCGAGGCTGATGCACCTGGGCTCCCCGTCGACTTCTTCTTTGCAGAAGAAGCGACGGGCCCTGCACCCGAAGGAACAGGATGGACCAGCAGAAGAGCTTCTCCCCAGCTCGCCTGAGCGAGCCGGGCCCTTAGAAGATCCCGAAGGAGTCTTCTTAGGGGGGGAGGGAGGCAACTTCTTCTTTTCGGCTGTTTGGCCTTAGAAGTCGAAGGGGTGGAAGGAGAGGCAGCAGACGACGAAGAAGACGACGAAGACGACGACGACACCTTCTTCCTCTTCCTCTTTCTTCTTCGCCAGGCTCCGCAGGACAGACGTCAGGTCTTCCATCCAGGAGGGAGCCGGGGCAGTTGCCGAAGCAACAGGGCCCGACTGCCACCTGTCCGGAAGGACCGAGACTGTTACAGCAACACAGCAGCGGGAACGACAGGAACAGGTCCGGGAACAGCAGGAACAGCAGGAACATCTGAAATGGAATGTGTACCTGAAAAAGGAAAGAGTCGCTTGGAGCGGCCACAGGTACGGGCAGGCACGGCAGGTACCACGGGAGAGCAGGCGTCCCTGCGACAGTCACCGTCATCCGTGCATGGCGGCAGGTCCAGGGGGTGGGTTACTCTTTGGGCAGCGGAAGTCCGGGGTCGGCAAAGGAAAAAACATCCAGGTGGTGGTGGCATCGTCCTCTTTGGAACGGCGGCAATTGGTTTTTGTACTGCCACCGTGGGGTCACCCGACATTATATGTGGCGTATACAAGATGTGGTGGCATCTAATACGCAGGGGTAGTTAATGTGGTAGTCGGGTGTCACCGCACCATGAGTGACACCGGCGACCCCGCCAAACGCTGTAGCAAACCCCTGGACTGATGGCACACCTGCGGAAGCAACAGTCGGGTTAATAGGAGGGGCTTCCCCGCGCCTGGGGGGCGAAATATCCCCCCCAGAGCGGACAGAGACCCGAATACAGTTGTACACCGGGTAGCGGGGCGCCCCCTCCACACTCGACGGATCGAGAGAGGAAAAGGACTCCGCTACCCCCCCCGCAGGGGAAGGCGCAAAAACCGTGGGGGCTGGCCGGGAGGCAGGAAAAGAGGACGACCCAGTGTCCGTCACCAAAGGAGGTCACTGGACTTTCCGATGACTTCTTGGCCGGCCTAAGTCTCTTCCTGCCCTCGTACAGCACCCACTGCGCCTCGGACCCAGTTCATACAAACCACACATGGGTTCGTGCGGGCGCACTCTCGCCCTCGACAACGAGTACAAACCTCGTGGGGGCCACCTCAACAAAATGACTGAACCCCCCCACATTACGTCTCCCAGCCCGGGGGGGGGGGGGGACACACTCTACGGGCGACTGGAGGGGCCCGCGGTGATCTCAATCTCCTCTAATTCACTCATTGCAATTCAATTGAAATAGAGAAAAAAGTACTTTACAATCACTCCTGATATACAGAAAGAGGGAAAAAAAACAAATACTCAAGTTTGAAGAAACGACAAGCGGGCAGAGCGATGGCGAAAACACGTTCCTTCCCACACACGGCCGAAAGCAAAAGTGATTGTGTTTACCTCCCAGTCGCGCGGGCGCGACGATCGGCAATGGACAAGCAGTAACTACCGTTCTCCCTTGTTCGAAGCTTACGACCCGTTCCAGCTGCCGCTAGCTATTCCTATTGTTGTTAAAGGACCGCAGGTTTGTTTATTACGTATCGGAACAAATTCGAATTTCGCGGCACACTCTACAGGTAGGTTCAGGGTGATCTACGCCCCGCTGCGGGGTGGGCGGGGGAATAGGAAACCATTCCGTTTTCTAAGTCAGATTTCTCTTCCACCTGCTCCTGAGGGAGGTCTGGGTGGGGCCATTTTAATCGTATATTCTCTGCCAGATAAGTATGTATTAAACTTTATTGTATCATGACAATAACATTTTTATACATGCAACTTCCCTGTCAGATATATACTTAGCTGATTGGCACCTTTGGCGGAGGGTAAGAGACAGCTAATTTTACTGAATAGACAGGAAAAAAAAAACAACATATGTTGTAGGTAATAAAAATAAAAACCTTGGTTTCCTACCTGTGTTAGACCAAAGACTCATGGCTACTGCTAGGAGCCTGCATCGCTCAAGAGCCTCAGCGAGGTAGTGACCTCATGCTAAGAGTTCTGATGGTCTGTCAAAGGGGTCTTACCCACTTACGCGACAGGGAACTAGGATCTTTGTCAATGGGGTCCTATCACTTACATGACAAAACACCTTGCCTAATGGCATTATCATAAAGCACGACACTGATCCCGATCACTTGATCCCTATTGTCGGGTTAGTACTACGATGAAAAGTCATCCCCGAACATCCTTTCAAGCAACCCAAAAACTCAACACCCCCCAAAAATTATTACAAAAAATCATTAAAGAAAACAAAAACAAAAATTATTTAAGGATTAGCATCTGCGTCCATGTCCAGCATAGTATCCACCGATACATACGGTCCAAGAGAAAAACATTTTTCGTATGTTACTTTAACTCCTTTAAATAATGGGAGCAAATACAGAATTACTCTCCAATAATTTGCTGCTAAAATGTCTCTCATTGACTATTCTTAGTAAAAGATAGGGAAGTTGCAACTGCACGGACTTCGTGAGCTTTTACCCTAAGCAGCTTTAAGGAGTTCTCTTGGCAGTCTCTGTGAGCTTCTGTTATCACGTCGTGACAAAGAAAACGCCAGTGCATCTTTGACATAGGTCTCTTGGGGTTCTTACTGAAAACACCAGAGACTGGCGACATCCCTGAAGCTGTGTCTTCTTTTGTAGAGAACTTCAGGGCCCTGACTGGGCAAAGAGACCGCTCCCAACTCTCTACTACAGGGAAGAGAGTCCCTGACTTCGAAACTTTAGGCCAAGGTTTAGAAGGGTTTTCATTCTTTGCTAGGAATAGATGTTTGAAAAGAAACCACAACAGTCTTTCTTAAAACACCCAAACCCGAGAGTCCCAAAGCATGCAATTCACCTGATCCTCTTAGCAGTTGCGAGGGGCTAACAGGAAATATAACATTTTCGTCAGATCTCTGAACGGAGATTTATTTGGAGGTTCGAACCTGTTAGAAGTCAAAAACTGAGGACTACATCCAGGTTCCAACTCGGGGGAATAGAAGATCTCAATTTGGAAGTCTCAAAGACCTAATGAGATCATGAAGATCTTTATTATTTTTCTAAATTCAGGCCTCTGTTTCTAAAAACAGCAGAGAGCAGGTCTTATATCCTTGATAGTCGATACAGCACAACTTGGCTTCCCAGATTCTTTCTCTTTAAGAAGAGAAGAAAAATGACAATTTGTCCAAAATTGCATTTTTTCCTAACTATACAAAACCTGAGGTCCTTTTACAATAGGAAGGTACTAGCGGCAGCTGGATAGGTCGTAAGCTTTCGACAAGGGGTTCGGTAGTTAACTGCTTGTCCGACAGGCTGCGCGCGCACGACTGGTAGGTAAACAAAACAAATCACTTTTGCTTTTGGCCCAAGCAAAAAACTTGCAGAGTGAGGGGTGGCATGAGGTGGGGCTATGTGTAAAAGGACCTCAGGTTTTGTTATAGTTAGGAAAAATGCAATTTTGGACAAATTGTCATTTGTTCCGACACGGCATACAAACTTCGGTCCTCCTTTTACAATAGGAAGACTCACTTCTTGGTGGAGGAATTCTGAGTCTTTTGTGAACAGACTGGTGTTCGCCCAAACCTTGGAATGCCTCCCTGGTCGTAAGAGCGAGGAGGGGCCGGGTAAGGCCTCTCTTGTCCGATTGATCGGGGAGGGTGTGCACGCAGGATCAATGGTCAGACCTCTGGACCAAGTACTAAAGAGAGAGGCAAGCGTATCTCTTCGTACCAGCAAACAAGAACAAGTTCCTATTGCAAGAGGCAACATAAAGTTATGGTTTGTCTCTTGTTGGCATCCACTTCCCCCCCCTTGTAGGAGGAAGTGGTGGATATTCGATCCCATCCCTAGTGAAAGGGATAGGATGGGGCTCTGTCGAGTAGCTCACCGGCATCTCGTCCTTATCCAGCAAGGTGATGACAGTATCCCTCTACCCACAGTAGAGGGGGAGAAAAAAAGATAGGAAGAGAAAGCCAGTCACTCTCTCATTCAATTATCATTCTTACGCACACCAGGACTCGATGCTGTTCAGCTTGCTAGGGTCTGGGTTAGCTAGACAACGTGTTGAGCAGCCACCAGGGTCCTAAGGAAAATAAACGATCCAAGGACCCTGTGGGCAATATCCAAAAGGTAGAAGGAGGTGCCGGTGGTCTGGTTGTACCAGACCTGCCCTCAGTACCTGCGCCACGGAGAAGTTCTTGTGTAACTCGAGGAGTGTACTTCTAGGTCATCTTGGTGCTGACGAAGAGTCTTCAACACTCAGCCTGGGATGTCGAGTTCTCAGAAAGCGCGGGTCGCGCTTTCACAGGGGGGGGGGGGGACAAGCAGCATCTCCTTCGCATCGAAGCGGTGAAGTCCATAGGGAGGGGATTGTGAAGGACTCTAACCGATCGTCAAGGAACCGAAGGGTTCAGAGTCTTCGCTACGAATTCGGTACGAAATCGAGCTCACGAATCCCCATCCCCTGGATGCTTGACTTCGCAGGAAAAGTCATGCAATTACTCAGAGGAAAAGAAGGGTAATGGTCGTATGACCTATCCCTCTTCTCAACTTCGGTGATGTCCTGTACCCCATACTGGTCATCCGTCTGCAGCGAAAAAGTTGTTTTGTTCTCGGTAGTGGATAGGACACCGACACTCAATGTTGGGTGTCGATGGTATGGGTACTTTGGACAAGCCGTTAGGACGAAAGAAAAGATGTTATGGAACAACGAACTAAGTCCACAGCGAAGTTCGTAACAGACTTGGGGCGCTCCGACAGCTGCCGACTGACTGCGTTCGGTAGGAGGCAAGTTGTCCAAGCACCCGAGCAAGTACGTGACCTCGCCTTAAAAGGGTTATGCCAAGAGACCTAAACAAAATAATTGTTCGTCACCGAGCCAGAAGGCAAGGTGATGACTCTCTTAAGGCATGTGCCCAACAGGCGAAAGTCACTTGCCTTCTAGGGACCGAGGTCCTGATGGCAAGATAACTCATAAGTATAGTTGATTCTCGGCTAAGGAGAAACAACATATGTGTCGTTGAAGACGAAGGTTGTACAGAAAATGCAACCTACGGTTTCTTCACAGCTGAACCGAGAGAAGGATTCTCAAGATTCTGAACCTTGTGCTAAAACAAAAGACTGAGAACGCTAACGCTATTCATTGCTGTCCGGTGAGGATCGTAGTTGCAAAAAATAAAAGCGGAGCGCTTTTCAGTAATGAAGACAGGGAAATACTGCCTGAAGAACTGCTTCTCATGGGTCTGAACATTTGGAAGTAGAGCTGTGAAGGTCGGAGAGTAGGCGATGTCTTCTGACATATCTGTTAATTCGGGGCGAGCAATGAATAATGCACACTACGAATACGAGATATTTTGAAGACAAACTCAGATGTCTGCAAAAAAGAAATCATTCGCATTATGCCGGTGCGATGCAGCGGTGACTAGTACAGACTTCTTTGTTACCCCGTGCGGCGGTAAACAGAAAGATGAAAGAGTCCAAGAGATATCTCTGTTGAAAAATTCTCGCCTCAATGTCGAAGGCGATGAAATCGAGCGTCCCACAGCAGTAGATGGTCCTTCATTATTGCGAGAATCCCCGTTAATCAGAGACCTAAGTCCATGATTGTTGGGCAGAGATACGGTTCGGTAGTCAATCAAACCAAGGGGAGAGAGGAGACGTAACGACCGTGCATCTCCGAGACCTAGCTGATACTGAGCCGCTATCAGCAGTTCAATACGCAGTAGCTCTCGGGTGACTCGTCATCCTGAGTGCCAGGTAATCCATTATTCCACGAAGGAATGCGTTCGGCTAGAACCATCGAGCATAAAGAATACGCTCGAGCAATTATATTTAACCGAAACGGATTTCGGTCAAATACAAAAGCTGATTTGGTGTTGTCATGACAATACCAAGTATCTAAAACTCGAAAATGATAACTGCTGGGAGGTTGCAGGCGAAACCCCGAGTTACAGTTCAATTAAGATGCAATTCGTCTCGGTCACAAAACCGTAGAGTTAACTAAACGGTATGCGCTACCCCCCGGACAATTCACTGTTAAAAGAATCATGTCGCGAGGGTAATATACGTAGTATATTTGTAGGTTCTGTACCACGACCTACCATCCTAAATTATTTTCCCTCGAGGAATGAGAATAAGGATTGGAGATCGACCACTTCGTTCTATAGTCAAGAGAGTTGAAGGAGAAGTTTTCTTTCCCAAAAGGAAAAGCTTCAATGGTGAACAGAATACCGAAGACGATAGGTTTTCAAGCCAAACTGGAAGTTCCCGTCCGTTCTTCTCTATTCCCAGGTTAAACGCCCTACGTGAGATACTCTTCTTCAGCAGCAGTCTTCTTCCAAATGCTAGAAATTACAGGAATTCGAGGCATAAGCGAGGTTCCCGATTTCTTAGTGTAACAATTTATCGGGGATTCTCGCTCACTTTGGACCGTGGGTATCGCCTAAGTGTTTGGAGATCGTAAAAAACTCGAACACTCGAGTGCGCTAGAAATTCCGTAGAATTCTAAGCACTCTGCGAAACCCACCACGGGAATTCGTCAAACGATATCGGCTGGTGGTCCTCTCGATTCCCGTAGGAATCGAGAAAGGGCAGGATCCCTCCTCAACAACCGGGGATTACGTCAGGTAGGACCCCGTAAGTCCCCCCAGGTAGCGCAGCCCCTAACGTGGGATCTTACAGAGGAAATCTCTGTAGGATCCCTCCCCTTTTCCCTCGTAGCCGTAAGGAGAGAGGGAATGGGGAGAGGAATTGGATACTGGCTCGCCTTCCCAGCGGAACTAGCGTTGGAGAAGAAAAGGAGCAGCCATCGCCTTACGGCGATGGCCTCTCAGAGCCTGGGGGAAAACGTATCGTCAGGAGAAAACGTTTTCCCCCTCCGAGGAGGGTTACGAACTCATACTGTAGGTAAGGGTCTGCCGCCACTGTGAACGTCGTCTGGGTGGGGGCTGATCGACACCTGACAGGAGAGAGCCGATACCGTCCTGACTCATTCCAGTCTCTCGTCGAGGTCGAAAACCCCACCCCAGGAGGACCGAAGGGGTATTCCAAATACGGTGTCCGAAGAACACGTAGAAACGCCTCTGTCGCAGTAGAGGAAGTGAAGTAGCTTGTTCGACGGCCAGAACTGAGAGAGCCTTCTTGTCCGGAGACGAGAGACTACCTGGTTCAAACACAGTTCGGCAAGCTCCGATCGCGGCAGACCACCGTCGATTTGGGTTCCCTCTCGGGCCCCAAAACGACTCGAGCCGAGACGTGGCCTCTGCTGGTGGAGCGGCGATCCTTCCCCGAGGTCGTTGTGGCTGACGAATCAGCGCCATAACCTCGGCAAAGTTCCTCTAGATCTCGGAAGTCACAGCATCTTGCAGAGTGGGACCGTTAAGCCCTTCGAACAAGAGCATATTCCGAGAACCTTCCTCCTAAGAAGGGGGAACAGCGACAGCCCTCTCGGTCTTCCCATCCACTTGCGCATACGTCCTGGCCGGTCCAAGAAACCGTGCCTGGCACGTAGGGCGTCGTGGTGGGATCATGAGGGGCGCAACCCCTCACGATCACTCCTCAATACCCTCGCTCCTCCCGGTGTAACCGAGGAGGTTGAAGGTACGGGAGAGGCAGACCTGACGCTCCCTCGTCGCTCGCTGGCAGAACCAGCAGGCTTGGAGGGCTGCAGGCGATCGTCAACCCGCGGTGGCGATCGAGCTGCAGGCCTGGTCGAACCGTCTCGCTGTGGAGAACGGCTGGACTGAGCACAGCGGCCCCGATCTCGAGTGTCAGAAGAGCTGGTGCTGGTTGCCGTACCCGATCGCTCTCTGTGAGAGCGACGGTCAGGCGACCTGCAGGCTCCACTGTCACAGTGAGACCGGTGCTTTGTCCTCACGGCACGTCACGTCGCTGGTTCCAGCCGTGGCTGGCAACGGCGAACGGGAGGACCTCTTCCCAGCCTCAGCCCGTGGCCGGTCGTGGACCGTCACGTCCCCGGGTAGCCAGCTGTTCGCCGCGAGAGTGAGAGCTGGTCTGGTGAGAGTCGCGTGAGCGGCTGTCACCAGTCTTCCGCCCCGTGCCGTGAACCTGACGCTGAGCGGACTCAGAGGTCTGGTTCCTGGCTGCACGGTCGCTGGTGGGCGACCGTACACTCGGTACCTCCCGCGAACGAGAGGCCGAGACGGACCCTGATGCAGTGGCAGAACCACTGACACCAGGCGAGGAAGTACCGGTGTTAGCCGGTACCCCTCTGGTCCCGTAGTCTTCTTCCTTGCGGAAGAAGAGACGGGCCCCGCTCCCGAAGGAGCAGGAGGACCAGCGGAAGGAACCCTCCCGTCCCACCGAGGTGAGACGGGTCCCGAGAAGCTCCCGAGGGAGACTTCTTAGGAGGGAGGAGGCAACCTTCTTCTTCCTCGGCTGTGAAGCCTTAGAAGTCGAAGGGGAAGAGGCGGCAGCCGACGACGATGAAGAAGATGAAGACGACGACGACGACACCTTCCTCCTCTTCTTCGTCAGCTTCCTCAGGACAGACGTAAGATCTGATCCAGGGCGGAGCCGGGGCTGCTGTAGCCGAAGCCACAGGGCCCGGACGCACCTGTACAGACAGACCAAAGTCTGGGGTAGTACCACCACGAACAGGGACGACATCAGCAGGTATGGGCATCTCAGGACAGCAGGACAGCCAGCCAGCACGCATCACGTAGACAGCCAGCGCAGCAAACGGCAGGGACAGCCAGCGCAGCAACGGCAGGGACAGCCAGCGCAGCAACTGCATGGAGCAGTCAGCCCAGAATCGGCAGGACGGCAGGCAGCACCGGAAACACAGGAATGGAGCAGCAGCCAGCAACATCCTGGTACGGCGGCAGGTCCAGGGGCGAGCTCTAGGGCAGCGGAAGTGTGGTCGCTGCAGCGCGGCAACCACGAGCGGCGGCGGCACGCCCCCTCTCGGTACGGCGAACGGCACTTCACAGCGGCTGTAGGCAAGACTGTACCACGTGAGGCGAGTACACCAGGGTAGGAGGGACGTCGTCACCTGGAGCGTGGTCACCACTCCATGGGTGACCGCAGTAGGCCCAGACATAGAACCGCAAAGCCCCTGGACACTAGCACGCCCGCAAATGGAAGGACGCCCATACCTCACCAAGGTCCACCCTCGTGGCAGTAGCACCTGCGGAAATAACAGTAGTAGCGATAGTGGGGGGGAAGTCCCCTCGCGCGGGGGGGTGAGCCCTCTCCGAACGAGTGGAAGACCCCGAATACAATTGTACACGGGCACCGAGGCCCTCCCCGCGCTCGAAGGATCGGGCGAGGAGAAGAACGCCGATAACCTCCCCCCCCCCCCCCCCAAGGGGAAGGGCCATCTGTGGGAGCTGAGCGGGGGGGGGTTCTCGTTCCCCACCCCGCACAGCACCCATGTACCCAACAACAATATAAGAGCCCGAGAGCAATCGTGCCATCGGCCCGAATGCAAGGGCATAAGGATCAAATCCCTGGACTGAGCGGAACTTGAACCAATAAATATTGATGCAATCAATAATAAGGAATAAAATGAAAAAGCATCTTGCATTACGATTCACTTCACAATGAATAAGGGCTCGGATCGAGCGCATTTGCGCCCTCGGTACCGAGCGCAAGGGTGGAAAAGGATCCCATTCCGTTCCCACCTTTAAGGATCAAGGTTTATGGAAACCTTGATCCATAATGAATTGATGCAATCAAAAAAAAATATGAAAATGAAAAAGAATACTGCGCTTGCGAGTTTCACTTCATACAAATAAAAAGGGGAAGGATCAATTCCCGGGAAATAGCGGAAACATTGATCCCAATAAAACAATGCAATCTCAATAAAATATGAAAATGAAAAAGAACTGCACTTGCGATTTCACTTCATTAAAAACAATAAAAAGGGGAAAGGATCAATTTCCGGGTAAGCTCGGAAACTGATCCAAAATGAGTATTGCTACAATCAAAATAAATATATGAAAATGAAAAAGAATACTGTACTTGCGATTCACTTCCATACAGAATAAGTTTCCGTGCCGAGCGCATTCGCTCGGCAACGGGCATACAGGTCAAAAAAATATAAATGAAAAGAGAGCACTTACTTACGATTTTCATCTACACATCCAACCCAAATATACGCTCGGAGCGAGCGCTCCCGCCCCTCGGCACCGAGCATACATACTACGAGGATCATTTCTGGGAAAATGAATTCCCGCACTTACGCCCTTCAGTCCCGGCACTCGGGTAATCGGAGGGCGTGGTGAAACCAAGATCCTTTAATTCACACTTGAATTCAATGGAAATAAATATGAAATGATTGTACTTACAATTCAGTTTCACTAGCTAAATAGAAAAAGAAAAACACAACCATGCGAAAGCAACGACGATGAAGCGGGCAGAGAGCGATGATACACGTCCACACGCCGCAGGCCAAAAGCAAAAGTGGTTTGTTTACCTACCAGTCGCGCGCGACGCCTGTCGGACAAGCAGTTAACTACCCCGAACCCCTTGTTCGAAAGCTCCACGACCTATCCAGCTGCCGCTTAGTACCTTCCTATTGTAAAAGGACCGAAGGTTTGTATGCCGTGTCGGAACAATCAGCGATTTCGGTCACAGAGGTATTGGAAGAGGACAGCTTCTTCGACCTACACCATCTACGGAAAACTTCCCACTTCGATTGGTAGACCCGCAAGGTAGAGGACCTGCGGGCTCTAGCGATAGCTTTTGCAGCTTTCTTAGAAAAGCCTCTCGCTCTGACCAGTCTTTCGATAGTCGAAAGGCAGTCAGGGAGAGACTTTGGATGTTTTTGTGAAACCTCTCGAAGTGGGGTTGTCTGAGCAGATCTGTCCTTTCTGGAAGAGATCTGGGGGAGGTCCAACCGTCCGAATAACCGTCCATTCCAGTACCTCTTGGGTGAACCATATTCGGGTCAAGGACCGAAGGCCGAAGTTGAGCAATCCAGAATCAAGTTTTGTTGTTCCCTTATGCGATGCAAACAAACTTCCGTTAAGCACTTTGCCCCCGTCAACGTTGAATCTGGGTCGGGAAAGGCTTAGGCGTCTATGCCTGACCAGTCCATAAGGAAAGCATCGATCGCTATGGCTCTGGGATCTTCTTCTAGAGAGCAGAAGTTGTCCATCTTCCTGGAGAGGAACGTGGCAAATAGGTCGATCTGAGGTTTTCCCCAGAGGGACCAAATCTCTTTGCAGACCTCTGAATGGAGCATCCACTCTGTCGGAAGTACTTGGTCCTTCCTGCTCAATCTGTCTGCTCTTAGATTTTTTACTCCCTGAACAAATCTTGTCCGAAGTAATATGACAATTTGTCGAAAATTGCATTTTTCCTAACTATACAAACCTGAGGTCCTTTAACAATAGGAAGTAGCTAGCGGCAGCTGGAACGGTCGTAAGTTCACTGAACAAGGGGAGAACGGTAGTTAACTGCTTGTCCGACAGTCGCGCGCCGCGCGACTGGGAGGTAAACAAAAATCACTTTTGCTTTTGGCCCATGCAAAATAATACGCAGAGTGAGGGGTGGCATGAGGAGGGACTATATGTAAAGGACCTCAGGTTTGTATAGTTAGGAAAAATGCAATTTTCGACAAATTGTCATTTGTTCCGATACGTAATACAAACCATCGGTCCTTTAACAATAGGAAGACTCACTTCGGTGGTGGGAGGAATCTGAGTCTTTGAGAACAGACTGGTGTTCGTCCATCCCTGGAATGCCTCCCTGGTCGTAAGAGCGAGGGAGGGATCCAAGCCTCTGCCGATTGATCGGGGTGTGCACCGCAGGATCAATGGTAGACCTCTGGGCCGAGTACTAAGAGAGAGGCAAGCGTATCTCTTCGTACCAGCAAGCAAGAACTTGTTCCTGTTTGCAAGAGGCAACATAAAGTATGGGTTTGTCTCAAGCTGGCATCCACTTCCTCCCCCTTGTTGGAGGAAGTGGTGGATATACGCTCCTATCCCTAGTGAAAGGGATAAGATGGGGCTCTGTTTGAGTAGCTCACCTGCATCTTGTCTTTATCCAGCAGGGTGACGACCGTGTCCCCCTCTAACCCACAGGTAGAGGGGAAGAAAAAGATGGGAAGAGGAGCCAGTCACACTCTCATTCACTCATCCATTCTTATGGTCACACCAGGACTCGATGCTGTTCAGCCTGCGAGGGTCTGGGTTCGCTACACATGTTGAGCAGCCACCACGGGTCCCAAGGAAAAAAAAGATCCAAGGAACCTGTGGGCAATATCCCGAAGGTAGAAGGAGGGGCATGTGGTCTGGTTGGACCAGACCCCTGCCTTCAGTACCTGCGCCACGGAGAAGTTCTTGCGGACAAGGCAGCATCTCCTTCGCATCGAAGGCGGTGAAGTCCATTAGGGAGGGGATTGTGAACGACTTGAAACCAATCGTCAGGGACCGAAGGGTCTGAGTCTTCGCTACGAAGTTCGGTACGAAATCGAGCGTCCACGGATCCCCATCCCCTGGATGCTGACTTCGCAGGAGAAGTCATGCAGTTCCTCAGAGGAAAAGAAGGGAATAGTCGCATGTCCTATCCCTCTTCTCTACTTCGGTGATGTCCAGTACCCATACTGGTCTGTCCGTTTGCCACGAAGTCTCTCGCATCCTCCTATCCCCATGCAGCGAAGTTCTCGGTAGTGGATAGGACACCGACACTCCATGGTGGGTGTCGATGGTATGGGTACTGTGACAAGCTATTAAAACGAAGTAATGATTGCTCTGTAACAAACGAACTAAGTCAACAGCGTAGTTCGTAACTGACTCAGCCGCTCTGACAGCTGCCGACTGACTGCGTTCTGTAGGAGGAAAGTTGTCCAAGCATCCAAGTAAGTCACCTGACCTTCGCCTTTAAAGGGTTATGCCGAGAGACCAAACAAATAATGTATTTGTTTGTCACCAAGCCGGGGACAGCGAGGTGATGATTCTCTTAAGGCATGTGCCCAACAGGCGAAAGTCACTTGCCTTCTAGAGGACCGAGGGTCCCTGTAAGGCAAAACATCTCATAGTTGTTGAATCTCAGCTAAGGAGAAACAACACTATGTACCGTTGAAGACGAAGGTAGATATTGAATGCAACCTACGTCTTCACAGACGAATCGAGAAAAGGATTCTCAAGATTCATAACCTGTGCTTACAAATGACTGAAAACGCTAACCGCTATTTCATTGCTGTCCGGTGAGAAGTCGTAGTTGCAATGAAAGCGGGACGTTCTTCAGTAATGAAAACACAGGGGAAAGCTGCCTGAAGAACTGCTTCTCATGGGCTGAACATTTGGAAGTAGAGCTGTCAGGTCGGAGAGTAGGCGATGTCTTCTGACGCATCTTGTTAATTCGGGTTGAACAATGAACAATTGTACACCTACGAATACGAGATAATTTGAAGACAAACTCAGATGTCTGCAAAATCATTCGCATTATCGCAGTGCGATGCAGCGGGAGACTTGTACAGACTTCTGTTACCGTGCGGTAAACAGAAAGATGAAAGAGTCCAAGAGATATCTCTGTTGAAAATTCTCGCAATGTCGAAGGCGATGGAATCTAGCGTCACAGCAGTAGATGGTCCTTCATTATTGCGAGAATCCCCGTTAATCAGAGACCTAAGTCCATGATTGTTGGGCAGAGATACGGTTCGGTAGTCAATCAAAGCAGGGGAGAGAGAGACATAACTGACCGTGCATCTCGGAGGCCCAGCTCATACTGAGCTGCTATCAGGCAGTTCAATACGCAGCAGTTGAGCCTGAGCTCTCGCTGACTCGTCATCCTGAGTTGCCAGGTAATCCATTATTCCACGAAGGAATGCGTTCGGCTAGAACCACCGAGCATAAAAGATATGCTCGAGCAATTATATTTAGGTGAAACGAATTTCGGTAAATATAAAAGTTGAAATGGTGTTGTCGTGACAAAACCATAAGTACAGGGGGTCCTCGAGTTACGACGTTGATCCGTTCTTACGATGCATCGTAACACGATTTTCAGCGTAAGTCGGAACATTGAAAAATACCACATGATTTAATGTAAATACCTATCAATAACAACGAGAGAACAATTCCTTACCTTTATTAGTTTGATTGGGGGGGGGGGTTGGCTTGCACACTGGAGAGGAAGCTGCGGTGCTGGAGAGACTGGGGGAGGTTAGTGAAGAGAAAAAGAACCTCCAGAAGTTGCTGGAGATGCACCAATAACCTTTCCATTTCAATTATTAGACCACTACGCTGCTTAGTTATCACTGTCGCTTTCATAGGAGCAGATCCTTTCACATGTTCAACGATGCGCTCTTTATCTTTGATAATGGTAGCAACGGTCGAACGGCTAAGGCCAAGCGAGCGGCCAATGTTTGTTGGCGTTTCTCCCTTCTCAGATCGCTTTATAATGTCCACTTTAATTTCCATGGTGATGGCCTTTCTTTTCTTCGATGCACTACCATCAGAAGAGTCCGCCTTGCGCTTGGGAGCCATAACAAAGAGCAAAAAGTTACAAAAACGATACAACACGAGGGAGAGAGAGGCAGTGTAAACAACCGAAATGGCGTATGGGCGAGGAATGAGCGTAGCGAAGCGACGCCGTCCTCTCCCCACAAAGGCGTATTCTTCCGCCGTGCGCCTGGAACTAGTTCGCGTTTGTTTACGTTGCTTAACGACGCGTAAACCGCGTAAGACGGAACGACGCAAAATTATTATTTTTTATATTTTTTGGATGGGGGCGCGTTCGTAACCACGAAACATCGTAAGTCGAGACCAGCGTAACCCGAGGACTTACTGTATATAAATTTGAAACTGAAAACTCCTGGGAGGTTGCAGGCAACCCCGAGTTGCAGTTCAATTAGAATACTTCTCGTCTAAGTCGCAATCCGTAGATTAACTAGGATATGCGCCTACCCCTCGGACAATTCAACTGCTTAGCAGAATCATGTTGCGAGGTTAATATACATAGTATGTTTGTAGGATTCTGAACAACGATCTCCATCCTAAATTCTTTCCTTCAAGAAAACAAAATAAGGATTGGAGATCGACCACCTTCGATCTCTATCAAAGAGAGTGAAGAAGAAGTCTTCCTCGAAGGAAAGCTTCAATGGTGAACAGAATACTAAGACGATAGTTCAAGCCAAACTGGATATTCCCGACCGTTCTTCTCTATTCCAGGTTGGTCGCTACTGTGAGATAGTCTTCTTTCAGCAGCAGTCTTTCTTCCAATGCTAGAAATTCCAGGAATTCGAGCATAGGCGAGGTTCCCGATTGTCGTGTAACATATCGGGGATTCTCGTCTCGCTCACTTTGGACCGCAGTCTCGCCTAAGTGTTTGGAGATCGTAAAAAACTCGAACACTGAATGCGCTAGAAATTCCGTAGAATTCTAAGCAGTCTGCGAAACCCCCACCGAATTCGTCAAACGATATCGGCTGGTGGTCCTCTCGATTCCCGTACAAATCGAGAATGGGGCAGGATCCCTCCTCAACGACCGGGGCTTACGTCAGGTAGGACCCGAAGGTCCCCCCGGTAGCGCAGTCCCCAACGTGGGATCCTACAGAGAAATCTCTGTAGGATCCCTCCCCTTTCCCTCGTAGCCGTAAGGAGAGAGGGAATGAGGGAGGAATTGGATACTCGCTCGCCTTCCCAGTGGAACTAGCAGTTGGAAAAGAGTAGGAGAAGCCATCGCTTTGCGGCGATGGCCTCTCAGAGTCTGGGAAAACGTATCGTCAGGAGAAAACGTTTTCCCAAGGAGGGTTACGAACTCTCACTGTAGGTAAGGGTCTGCCACCACTGTGAACGTCGTCTGGGTGGGGCTGATCGACACCTGACAGGAGAGAGCCGATACCGTCCTTTGACTCATTCCAGTCCTCGTCGAGGTCGAAACCTCTCCAGAGGACCGAAGGAGTATTTAAATACGGTGTCCGAAGACACGTAGAAACGCCGCTGTCGCAGTAGAGGAGGTGGAAGTAGCTTGATCGACCGGCCAGAACTGAGAGAGCCTTCTTGTCCGGAGACGAGAGACTCTGGTTCAAGACAGAATCGGCAAGCTCCGATCGCGGCAGACCACCGTCGGTTGGGTTCCCTCTCGGGCCCAAAACCCCAAAACGACTCGAGCAGAGACGTGGGCTCTGCTGGTGGGAGCGGCAATCCTTCCCCGAGGTCGTTGCGCTGACGAATCAGCGCCATAACCTCGACAAATGTTCCTCTGGATCTCGGAAGTCATGCATCTTGCGAGTAGGACCGTCAAGCCCCTCGAACAAGAGCCATTCCGAGAAAACTCCCCCTTAAGGAGGAGGGAAACTGCGATAGACCCCTCTCGGATTCTCCTGCCACTTGCGCGTACGTCCTGGTCGGTCCGAAGATCGTACCTGGTACTTACGGCATCGTGACGGGATCGTGCGGGTATGCCCCTCACGATCACCCCGCTGTGCCTCGCTTTTCTTCCTGGTGCAAACCGAGGAAGTTGCAGGCACGGGAGAGGAAGACATGACGCTCCTCTTTCGCTCGCTGGCAGAACCAGCGGGCTTGGAGGGCTGCAGGCGATCGCCACTTTGCAGGCCTAGTCGAGCCGTTTCCCAGGGAAACGGCTGGACCGAGAACAGCGGCCCCGATCTCGTGTGCAGAGGAGCTGCTGCTGGTCCCCCTATCTGTCTCCCTGTGGGAGCGGCGGTCAGTGACCCTGCTAGGCTCGCTGTCGCGGTGAGACCTGTGAGCGTCCTCTCGGGCGCGTCGAGCCGCTGGTACCAGCCGAGGCTGCTAGCAACGATCGAGAGGGGGACCACCTTCCTCGCCTCAGCGCGTGGCCGGTCAGGAGACCGTCACGTCAGCCCGAGCAAGCCGGCTGGTCGCTGCGAGAGCGTCCGCTGGCCTGGCGAGAGTCGTGTGGCTGGTCGCTGCGAGAGCGTCCGCTGGCCTGGCGAGAGTCGTGCAGCTGGTCGCTGCGAGAGCGTCCGCTGGCCTGGCGAGAGTCGTCTGCACAACTCTCGCCAGTCTTCTGCTCCGTGCTTCGGTCTTGACGGCGAGCGAGCTCGGGCGTCAAGACTTTGGCTGGACGGTCTCCCGCGAGAGACCGTCCACTCGGTACTTCTCGCGAACGAAGAGAAGCCGAGGCGGATCCTGGTTTTAGCGGCAGAACCGCTAGAACAGGCGAGGAAGTGCCAGCCGAAGCTGGTACTCCTCTGGTCCCCGTCTTCTCCTGGTAGAAGAAGAGACGGGCCCTGTTCCCGAGGGAGCAGGAGGACCAGCAGAAGAGCTCCTCAAATCGCCGGAGCGAGACGGGCCCTTAGAAGGTCCCGAAGGAGCCTTCTTAGGGGGGAAAACCCGGGTTACCAGCTGGTCGCTGCAAGAGCGGCCGCTGGCCTGGCGAGAGTCACCTGAGCGACTCTCACCAGCCTTCTGCTCTGTGCCGAAACTTGGCTGCACGGTCTCCCGAGGGAGAACGTACACTCGGGAATCTTCGCGAACGAGAGACGGAGCCGGAAACCTGGCGTAGCGGCATCGACCGCCTAGTACCAGGCGAGGAAGTACCAGAGCTAACCGATACTCCTCTGGTCCCCGTCTACTCTCCTTACGGAAGGGGAGACGGGCCCCGCTCCCGAAGGAGCAGGAGGACCAGCAGAAGGACCCCCCGTCCCACCGGGGGCTTATGGGCCTTAGAAGTCGAAGGGGAAGAGGCAGCAGCAGACGATGAAGACGAAGATGACAGCGTCCTCTTCTTCCTCTTCCTCGTCAGCTCACGCAGGACAGTCGTCAGGTCCTCCATCCAGGCCGGAGCCGGGCTATTGCCGAAGCAACACGGCCCGACTGCACCTGTCCGAAAGGACCTGGGATTCTGGGGAAGACCACCACCGTGGGCATGGACCAGCATGGACAGGCTCAGGAACCAGGAGCGACAGGAACAGCAACCGCAGGAGCTGGCAGGCAACAGATGGGCAGCGGTAGACCCAGAAGGGACAGCCCAAATCCAACAGCGGGAAATCACATCAAGCGGCAGACGGCAGGGCCCAGCGATCGCCTCATAGAATCACGGCAGCCAGCGGGAACCTGGGTACTGGCGCCAACCAGGGGCGAGCTGTGGAACAGCGGAAGTCTGGGGCAGGCAACACGAAGAAAACAGGCGGCGGCAGCAACCCCCCTCGGTACGGCGGCGGCCCTAGTAGCGGCAGACGGCGTCACCGACACAGCATGGGGAGTGTAGACCAGGCGGGGGGGAGCAGCATAAGCAGCCGTGGTAGTAGTGGAGACCGCTCCAGACCTCGCTAGACGCTGCAGCAGCCCGTGGATGCTAGGCATGCCCTGCCGCCGCGGTGGTCATACCTGTCCAAGGTCGTCTCCCACGGATGTAGCACCTGCGGTAGCACAGATAGATTAGTAAGAGGGGTTCCCTCACGCACGGGGGGAAGACATGCCCCACCCCGAACGCAAGGAAGACCCCAAATACAAAATACAACGAGGAAGCTGAGCGGGGGGCAGGAAGGAAGACGAAGAATCGGATACCAAGGGAGTCGCGGGAGAGCTTTCCGACGACTTCCTGGCAGACCTTCGCTTCCCCTACCACCACACAGCAGTGAAAAGTAATATGAAAATGAAACAGAATACTGCCCTTGCGATTCACTTCATAGAACTTAAAGGGGAAAAAATCAATTCCCGGGTAAGAGCGGAAACTTGATCCAAATAATATGATGCTATCATAAAATATATATGAAAATGAAACAATACTGCACTTGCGATTTCACTTTCACAGAAAATAATCGTAAGGATCAATTCCGGGTAAGATCGAAAATTTGATCCAAATTAAATTTTATGCCAAATAAATAAAGAAAATGAAAAAGAATACTGCAATTGCGAATCCACTTCATTGCATTTTATCATACAAAATAAAAGGCTCGTGCCGAGCGCAATCACGCTCTCGGTAACGAACGCACAGGGCAAAAATATAATGAAAAAAGTACTTACATTTTTCAATTACACACTTTCGCCCAAAATACATGACTCGGCGCGAGCGCGCCCGCCCCTCGACGAGAACCATAATTCAAGGGTTCAATTCATGAAAAGAGAGGAAATCACCGCATCTACGGCGATAGCTCCATGTTGGTTCATAATTAAGTAATGAAAATTAAAACTGTGTACTTACAGTTTCATTTCAAGTCAAACAAACCATTAGTAGAAAACACAATATAAACAAAGCATACGACGATGAAGCGGGCAGAAAGCGATGACGAACACGTCCTTCACACCCGCGGCCGAAAGCAAAAGTGGTTTGTTTACCTCGCGCGACTGTCGGACAAGCAGTTAACTACCGTTCTCCCCTTGTTCGAAGCTTACGACCGTTCCAGCTGCCGCTAGCTACTTCCTATTGTTAAAGGACCGATGGTTTGTATTACGTATCGGAACAAATGCCCCGTTCCTCAGTCCAGGTCAATAGATCTCTTGCGATCTCGTATAGTGAGAAAGAGTGAGTGCCCCCCTGATTTCTGATGTAAGCCAGAGCAGTGGTATTGTCCGAGTTGACTTGGACTACCACTCCTCTGACTTCCGCTTCGAAGTACTCCAGGGCTAGATGAATGGCCAGGAGTTCCTTTGCATTGATGTGCAGTGCCACCTATTCCTTCGTCCAGGTACCTGCCACTTCCTTTGGACCCAATGTTGCTCCCCAACCTGTTTCCGAGGCATCGGAAAACAACACTAAGAGAGGGTTCCGAATCAAGAGGGACACACCTTCGCTTCTTCTTAATGGGGTTAACCACCACCTCAGGTTTGACTTTACCTCCTGGTGAATGGGAAATGAGTATGCCACATCTCCTGTCTTCTGACTCCACATTCGTCTGAGATTGAACTGAAGAGGTCTGAGGTTCAATCTCCCTAGGGAAACGAACTGCTCCAACGAGGAAAGGGTGCCCAATAGACTGAGCCATTCCCTCGCCGAGCTCCATTCTTTCCCTAAGAAGTTCGAGATTTTTTCTAAGCCTCATGCAATTCTCTCTTGCGACGGAAAAACCCGAAAACCCCGAGAATCCATCTGTATCCCCAGATAGACTGTGTTCTGTCTGGGGATCAATTGTGATTTCTCGAGGTTCACGAGTAGTCCCAGTGATTTTGTGAGTTCTAAAGTAGTCTTCAAGTCCTTCAAGCACTGATGTTCTGATCTTGCTCTTATCAGCCAATCGTCTAGATAAAGAGATATACTTATCCCTTTCAGATGTAGCCATTTCGCAACATTCTTCATTATGGCCGTGAAAACTTGAGGGGCTGTCGAAAGGCCGAAGCACAGGGCCCTGAATTGGAATACTTTGCCCTGCATCATGAATCAAAGAAACTTCTTCGATGAGGGATGCAGGGGAACATGAAAGTAAGCATCCTGCAGATCCAAGGAGACCATCCAATCTCCGGGACGAAGAGCTGCAAGAACCGACTTGGACGTTTCCATAGAGAACTTTGTGTTCTCTACGAAACGGTTCAAAGCGCTCACATCCAGAACCGGTCTCCACCCTCCCGAGGATTTCGGAACCAGAAAAAGACGGTTGTAGAATCCTCGGGAATGTGGATCCCGGACCAATTCGATGGCCTCCTTTTGCAACATCTGATCTACAAGGTTTAAAAGTGCTTCTCTCATGGCAGGTCCCTGTACTTGGCCAACAGTTCCTCGGGGTCGTCGTTAGAGGAGGCTGTTCTCGAAAGGGGATAAGATATCCCGTTCGTTACACTGATAGAGACCAGCTGTCTGCCTCTCAGAGCCCATTCTTCTGAAAAATTGCAGAAGTCCGGCTCCTACCGGTGCTTGAAGGACTGGCATCATCATTTGGCTTTCTTGATAGGTCTGAATGCAGACCTACCTCTTTTTGGTATTCCTCTCTTCTTAGAGGAGGGTCTAGAAGAGGAACTCCCTCGAAAGGGCTGTTGAGGGAGTACTAGCTCTCTCTCTTCACAGGAACGGAGTCCTCGCTTTCTTTGTGGATTGGGCCAAAAGATCCTGTGGCCTTTTCAGCCAAAGAATGGGAAATGTCTCTTACTAATTGTGAAGGGAACAATTGATCCGATAGAAGTAACTGCTTTTGTTAAAAACGAACTAAATAAAGTCCTTTTCTTCAAAATTCCCGTTCCAAAGAGAGACGCCACTTCTCCTGATCCATCCTGGACCGCTTTGTCCATGCAGGACAGAACACTATGAAGGACTTCTGGGTCTCAGCAACTCCTGACTCCTGAGTTTTCTTAGCCCAACACCCCAAGGGACCAGTCTAAGAAGTTAAAAACTTCTAATACATGAAACAATCCCTTGAGGAGATGGTCCATTTCAGAAGTCCCCCATGTGATCTTAGCTGATAACAAGGCTTGTCTTCTTGAAGCGTCCACAAGGTTTGAAAAATCTGCATCGGCAGAGGTCGGGAGAGTAAGACCCAATGATTCTCCCGTCTCATACCAGATACCTCTCTTCCCTGCCAGTTTGGAAGGAGGGCAGGCAAAGACAGTTCTCCCCACTTCCTTCTTGGTTTTAAGCCAGTTTCCGACAAAACTAAGCGCCTTCTTCATCGAAATGGTTGGTTTCATCTTAATGAAAGAGGACGATTTTGAGACCTTAGTACTGGTAAACAAAGATCTAGGAGAAGGTGGGGCAGTAGGGCTTAAAGAGTCTCCAAACTCTTGAAGTAAGAGGGCTGCTAGCGTCTTATAGTCCGATAAGCCTGCAGCCGCACGATCTTCTGAATCCGACACATCTTCCAAATCAAATTCAATCTCCGAAGAGTATTGATTCTTTTCCATAGGAGATGAGTCCCTTGCAACATCTACCCCACTCTTGCAAGAACGACGGCCGCCTGTGCGACAACTTGCGTCCTTACGAGAGATAGGCTGATCCTGCAACAAGACTGTCTCCTTCTCCTGGCAAGAGTGATGGCCGCCTGTGCGACGTCTTTCTCTCCTGTCAGAAGAAGGATGTTCTCTCGTATTGCTCTCAACGGAAAAAGCTCTATCCTGACAGGGGCTACGGCCGCCTGTGCGACGTCTAGAGTCCCTGTCAGGTAAAGTCTGATCCCGCTGAAAGCTAGAAGAATCCTCTCTGTTCACATATCGTTCGGAAGACGATCGTAAATTCTGGCGCTTGGCTGGCGCTACTGGGGCTACTGGCTCTTCTGGCTCTTCTGGCGCATTGCGCCAGGATGGCTTTTCTGGCGCTTTTGGCGCATCCTTTCTACCTCCTGTTCGAGGAGTAGTTGCAGATTTTTTAATAGGAAGGAAAGAGTCCTTTCTTCTGGAAGTCTCCTTCGTAAGAACTCCTACTAAAGAGGAGATCTGCTCCTGCATTTTTTGTAGAATTTTTGCCGCAGCATTCTCTTCTTCCTTTTCCGATGTCGGTGAAGGAGGTCTTGAGGAGGAAGGAGACTCCGAATTGAGAGTTGGAATATATCTGGCTTTTTTCTTTTCGCAAGGAGACCCTTCAGGGAAAAACTCCGGACTTGAATCCAACATTGGAGCTTTCCAACTTCTTTTCAAGGGGCGTGAAAGTTCGTCAGAACTCCAGCCCTTTCTTTGTGGAGAAGAATCCGAAAAAGAAAAACACTGTTTTAGGATGCTTTTTCTATAGCGATCCTTGGCAGTTCGGGTCATCACAGAACCTGCCGAGGGGACGCCTGATCGGTGGGGATTCTCCATAACCTCCGTAAGGCTTTTGACATTCCTTCTCCTCTGGGCCTGTGAGCTTGGAAGCGGTCTAGGCCTGGGAGCGAGATGAAGCCGATCAGACGCACCCTCCACTGCACTGGGTACACTTAAGTCACTATCACTGCGCTTACCTTTTAAAGTTTGCATCTGACGTTCCATCCTGTGAAGTGCAGCCTTAAGATCTGCAATTTCCTTTTCTGAATTTGCAGTCTTGGTAGTAGCAGAGGAAGTAATTACATGTTTAGGGTTAGGTGATATATTAATAGGCTCGCTAGAACGAGACTGACTTACGCTTCTAGAGGAAGCCTTCCTAGCCCTATCCATTTCCAATTTTCTTAAATAGGAATTAAAATTCTTCCACTCTTCCTCATTCAAACTTACACATTCATTACAGGTGTTAGATACAGAGCATTCATTCTGTCTACACCCCTTACAAACTGTGTGAGGGTCTACCGAAGCTTTCGGTAGCCTCACCATACATCCCTCATTCACACACTGTCTTCTAACCGAAAAGCTAGAGTCCGACATTATAAGAAAAATCCAAAATCAAGTCCAAATAACAGTCCACGAAAGAGTATGCCCAACCAAAGATCCAATACGTCACCAAAAAGACCGGCTTAGAAGATCAATAGCGATGAAAAAACACGAAAATCAAATCAGGAGGAACAACAACAATGTTGATGTCCTGGCCGATAGAGATAATCTGACTTAGAAAACGGGAATGGTTCCTATTCCCGCCACCCAGCGGCGGGGCGGTAGATCACCTGACCTACCTGTAGAGTGTGCCGCGAAATTCAAATTTCTATCGGGGACAACGGAGTCTATAGCTAAGTTATATATTGACAGGGTGGAAGTGGAAACAAGTATAAAAAAACATGAAATTAGGCCAAAGGCCAAGTATTAGGACTATGAGATCATTCAGTGCTGAAAAGGAAATTGACAGTAAATGGTTGAAAGGTGTAACAGGAGGAAAATCTTCTCTGTTACACTATGATGGAGATGGTGGAAAGTAAGATGAAGAAAGAGAATATGAAAAGAGGAAAGTAAAAAGAGAGAGAGAGAGAGAGAGAGAGACGAGAGAGAGAGAGAGAGAGAGAGAGAGCGAGAGAGAGGACGACGAGAGAGAGAGAGAGAGAGAGAGAGAAGAGAGAGAGCAAATTACAAAAATCTAATATCTCCACCTCCATAACTTACACCACCTTCTAAGTTAATAAGTATTATCTTAACGATATATACTTATATAACTACGTACAATCATGAACAACCAAATGAGAAACTACTTTGTTAGCAACACCCGTTATTGTATTCAATCCGCGTACGACGGTAAACACTTCCTGTATTTATGTTACAAATGTAGCTGAAGCTGATAAGGTAATATTACGTGCATTAGCAACATGAATAAAACTCTCCAAGCTTTTATTAAATTCAAAACACAGCCGTGGTAAAAAGAAAACTACTTGCAAAAGATAAATTACGTAAAGCTCATAACTGACATACTGATGAAAACGAGTGAAAATGGAACAGAATCCCTGAAATTTATGGCAAAAAAAAAAACTACTATCAGAGGGGGAAAAAAACTAGTTTCCAATGAGATGTATTGGTCAAATTTGTACTTAAAATTACATTGTGAGACGAACAATATGTCTTTGTTCCATATAATCATGTAAAGTACCCAGATATTCATTTATGCTAACTAAGAACAAGAACATTCGCTGAGACCCAATGAAATGGTTGCATCTGGAGTGAAGGAATTGACCAGTCGGCATCTCTGCCTGTCTAGGCCACATCTCCCCCCCACCCCTAAGTAGGGCTATGCGTTAATGGCAAGCTTGTAATTGTAATTCAATTGAATTGTAATCAATTGCATATTTTCAAGGTAATTTTAAGTGTAAATCTTTAAACTATCTAATGTCAAATTTCAGATGTAATTTGATTATGCGACTGGTAATTATATTCGTAACTGTAATTGACATGAGGCATCATGTAATTACTGACGGAAATTTGTCTGCTAAACTGATGAAGACGTCATACTACCGAATTCCGTTACCAGAAGGAATATTCTTGGAAAGCAATGAAATGTACAAATTTCTTATGAGTTATATGATACAAGATACCATTATTAGCTATGTTAAAATCTCAACATAGTTAAAAGACCGCCTCCCCGCTTGACCACTGCAAGATGAAAGCAAGGAATAGGTGGAGAGCAGCTTAGTTACGTCAGACCGAGCCTGCCAATCAAGGCTAAGAAGCGCTATGGGAATAACGATACTTTCTCTATTTACCTCAGCCAAGAATGAGTTAAATAAGGCGAGGTAACTCGCATAAGCCATCAGCTGAATGATTGAATCCCGAACCAAAATATGACCGTTATATTAGTGTTTATAATACGATAATATGAGGATATATACAATATTGGATTAAGTAGCTGGCAAGCCTACACAGTCCAACAATGCTGAAGTCCGACCGAATCTGATTCTCGTTCTCGTTCAATTACCTTCTTGTACCGAATATCATACGATTCGATTCTCGTTCCGTGTTCAGTTACTCCGGTACTGAGTCATCATAAGTCAGAATGTATTGAACCCCCAGGACTGGCCAATATTTGTAATTAATATACAGATATGTAGTATACAGTATACTTTAGGCTGGACTACTGTTGTGAATGTTATTCAATTTCTCTGTACTGAATTATCATAAGTCAATATGCATTGCTTAGAGATTTAACTGATATTAATATATACCGTGCCATATACGAATAGTCAAATCAACAACCTGATCACCAGGATTACCACTACCACAAGACGAACCAAATTTAACCACAGACAGAAAGAGGAACTTTCGAAGACGAAGGAGCGCTATCCAAAACTTCAGAACCATACAAACCAGAAACCACATCCAAACGACCAACCATGGAATAGAAGCTTCTTTTTCAAAGAACTCGAAGCAGGAAATTAAACCAAAGATGGCTCCAGAGATGAACCTTCACACTAGACACTACAAGGGAGACCGAAACCGAGGGAACCTAACCTGCTATTCTCTTCCTAAACATTGCTTAACCTTTTACCTCTACTCGTCTGTCCCTGGCCTAACTTTACATTAACCTTAGAACTTACACCTTAGGGGGGAATCTGCTGCTAGACACTGCCTGCTCTGCCTTGGGGGGGCCCGCAGGGGCCGGCAGATCCTACACTCTGTGCTTGCGGTTCTCCATGACACCTGGCACCCATTAGGGCTGGTTCTGGAACAGGCAGGGAAGCTGAAAGAGAATGATTAGTATCACCTATGCTACTACTGCTATCTTTATTTCAATTAGCTTTGTAATGAAATTAGCAAACAAGTTGGGCATTTTCTATCTTCCAATTCTCAACCGTTCTTACTGTAGCTCTTTTTGCTTAAACTCTTGTCGATTTTGCCACTATTTTCTATATGCTCTTGGTAGTCCTAAGTGATCTAATGAACTAATCCTTACATTTTAAGGACCTCTGTATGACATGCATTGCACTTCCCTACATCTTAAACATAAGGAATGTCTGTCATTTGAGGGCACTCATCCTTTGTTGCACTAGCACAGGAACGAAGTATGCCAACATCTCAACCAGCAGCTGTTGGAGGCGAGGCTGATGAAGCAAAGATTGAAGTAAGGATTTTCTTGAGGAGGCTCAACCATCTACTCCCAATGATAACAGAGAAGTTCCAAAAACAATCGAAATACATCCAAATCGGGGAAATCGGAAGAGATGTTGTAAACGAAAGGCAAGGATATCAAAACCTTATCAAGGTCTCAGTAAACACTGTGATGGTCGGGCTAAATGACCAAAAGTTCGCTGGGAGTAAAACCACATCCAGTTTCCCACGCTAATGAAGAACAATTGAGGTGACAGGCCTATGGTGGCCGGTATTTGCAGCAGCATTGCCAACGGTAACACAGGTAACTCATTTGACTAGATTTTACCAGCAGCATTGGCAACGCTGACAGTTAAAATTACCCACTTAGTGGGTGAATATGTGGGGATATAGTTCGGGCTGGTCAGTGACCAGGGCTAATTCAGGTGTTCAGGGAGTGTATTGCAATATTACTTTTAGTGCCAAACTATTAGTGTCAGCTCGCAAGGGTAAACAAAAGATTAATTGATGAATCAACTCAATAATAACAAAACAAGAAAGAACTCATCCTGAGATTCCATTGGAAGGTTACTCTAAATATGCATTCCCAGTGGGAATGCACACCACTGAAATCCAGTAATAACCAGAAAACAACGAACAAGCTACCATCATCACAGGTGTTCATCCAATGATGGCAAGAACAAATTGAGCTTTCTGCTTACAGTCATTCCTATTCTCGTGCTAGTGGGTGGGACTGGTCACCTACACAATGGTTTGAAGCACTATCCACTAAATTTTGAATTCAAGTGTCTGTATAAGTGGAACTTATACCTATGTAATTAGTACTTGGTAAGTTACTTATACAAAAACCTATTTTGGAAATACCGTATTCCCAATTTTATTTGAAAAAAGCTACTGCATATTCTTACTTTAAATGCCTTTCTGATATTTTGAAGTCTGAATGCCTCCCACACCTCGCATCTTCAACGTATGTTGCCGCAAGCATCAGGTCCTGCAAAGGTGTATTTCAACTGAACATTAAAAAAATGAAATAAAAAAATACATTATGGAAGCTGTGCTACTTATAAAATTACCATTCATATTCCTTGGTCTCAACATGGTACTATAATAATTAATATTACTTGATAAATTGCAAAGTACCTCAAGAAAAATCATGGAAATAACTTTGATAACCAAATCACCAGCTGAAACAATGAACATATTCAACCAATCAAAAAGGTTCACTAAACAAAATAGTAAATGCTGTAATTTGTCAGATTTCTTTGACAGTAGATTAAACTATCAGTTAGAAAATTACTACATAAAAATTATGATACGAGAGGGAGAGTTTTATCACTGTTATTCAAAAGTATGGGAAGTTTGCATCCACAGCAACAAACTAAATATTAATCTTTCTTGAAAAATAGTTTTCTAAAAGTTGCGTACATATTCATTAAATTAGACAGTAATTCATATTACTTTGTGGTATAAAGTATTCATGCATTTATCAGTAAGTTAATAAATAAATCAAAGAAAATATTTGTGACTAATTATCCTACTAAAAAGGATTCAAATGGTGTAAAAAGAAACAAAGATGAACAGATGGAAAATTAGACAAAATAAAAACACTTATGGGACACTTAGATGCATTTATAAAACTGCATACTGTAAGGCATATTGGTCATGGGTATCTAGTGTACAGAAAATAACTTGACATTTTTGTAAACACAAAGTATAATACAAAAAATTCTTTACACAATGAGAACTTGTAATGACAACCTGTACCTGGAAGACCCAAGTGTCACTAATGTACTAGTACTAACCATGTACCAGTAAGGCAATCATAGGCCTAATATTAATTCTGAAACATTTTTAATTTATTGATGTTTCTACAATAAAATCAAATGAAGTGGGGTCAGTTAAACCATAAGTTGCAAGCTCACAAAGCTAGTAAGAAAGTCAAGATCCTAATGCTAGTTCACTCTGCCAAATATAAAGCCTTAGATACTCATACCAAATCTGATAAAGGTGGATCAGCAGGAGGATCTACAGTAATGGAACTCTCAGCATCATTGCATACTTCAATGCACTCGGCATTGCTGTCGTACGAAATAGACACTGACGGCAGTAAATCGACTGTGCTTTTCAAACCTCCAGATGAGCTAGTTCTATGATGAACTGAAAAAAGAAAAATGTTTTAAGCAATCAAAATTCTTTTAATATTACAGGCAGAAATTGTGAAGTAACCACTCATTCCTCTCCTTCACAAGACAAAGGAATTCAACACGACACACACTCAGCTGTCAAAAATAAGGGCTGATACTGGGGAATTCATTCCTTATCTACATCCTTAATGGTTCCAAGGTGTCAATTGTGACATTTCAGCCTCTGATAACAAGACTATACCAGCAACAGGTTAGTTTTGGCTAAGACTAATACCAGGCAATCAAGCACTTTAGCCATAATAGATGCATGTATGTACTATATTTTAATAGCAGATTCACATGACAACTAAATGCTGGAGATATCCACAGGTATCCAGATACTCAAAGAACATACGTGTCTTTTGAAATTGATCTGCAAGATAACCACCACCACAACCTAGCTATAAAATTATGTACAATTTTTTAAAGTAAACTGTATTTTTCTTAACTATACAAACCTAGGTCCTTTACAATAGGATATGCTTGAGGCGTAACCTGGATATGGGCACTGAAATCTTCAAACAAGGCGGTTCGGTTGTAAGCTACCAGTCCAGTCGTTGGTACTCCCTCCGACCAGACGTAAACATTCCAATTTGCTTTTGGCCCAGGTAACAGATTGAGGAGTGGTATGAGGTGGGCACTATGTGTAAAGGACCTAGGTTTGTATAGTTATGAAAAATACAAATTACTTTTAAAAATTGTGATTTGTTCCTACATGATACAGTGGACCCCTTGTATTCGCGTTCTCCGGATTCGCGGACTCACACATTCGCGGATTTCTTTCGGGAACGTTTCCCTGCATTATTCGCAGAAAATTTGCGCATTCGCGGTATTTTTCTATGAGAAATATCCACAAATTCCTGGTTTTTGTTATCAATTTCATCATACAATGCACTTTTTGTGATAAAACTATTAAAAAACCAAGTATGACAATTTTTAGTGGTTTTTCTTAAGTTCTAACTAACAAAATAGGCTGTTTTTAGTGTTTTTATAGGGGTTCCAAACATTCGCGGATTCTAACTATTCGCGGGGGGTTTGGTACGCATCCCCCGCGAATACGGGGGGACCACTGTACATATACAAACCGACGGTGCTTTACAATAGGAAGACTCACTGATTGGTGGGAGGAACCTTTGAGCTCCAGTGAACTGACTGGGGTTCAGCCTACCTGGGATTTCTTCCTAGTCGTGAGAGCGAGGAAGAGGATCCGGCCACTGGATCTAATCGGAGTTATGAAACTGGAAGATCAGAGTCAGTCATCTCGGCTTTTCTCTTAGAGGAGAGGTATGAGTCTCCCTTGTGGAAAGCAAAGAACCCGTGTCGGAGACTGTACGGCAAATACAAGTTATGGGTTTGTCTTATGCCAGGGCTCCCTTCCCCTGCCTTGTAAGGGAAGGGGCAGATATTTGCTTCTATTAACTATTCAAAGAAAATAGGTTACTCTAAGGAATGTCTTACCTGCTTCTGTGCTCAGTCTAGCATGTGACAATCAGTGGCGGCTCGTGGATCATTCACGGGGGTGCTGTTACTTAATTTCTTTTTTAGATTCCTTTCATATTAACTGCATAAACACATGCATTATATATATATATATATATATATATATATATATAATATATATATATATATATATATATATATATATATATATATATATATATATATATATATATATATATATATATATATATATATATATATATATATATATATATATATATATATGTATATATATATATATATATATATATATATATATATATATATATATATATATATATATATATATATATATATATATATATATATATATATATATATATATATATATATATATATATATATATATATATATATATATATATAATGCGTGTGTTTATGCAGTTAATATGAAGGAATCTAAAAAAGAAATTAAGTAACAGCACCCTCGGAATGATAGCCACGAGCCGCCACTGGTGACAATCCACATTACTCTCCACATGGAAGAAAGAGTAGTATAGGATGAAAGAGATGAAAGGAGAGCCAGTCACTCCACAGTCATGCTTATTCATACCGTACAATGAGGCGAGATGCACTGTTGAGGCAGCCACCAATCGGGTCCCAAGGGGAAAAGGTGTCCAATGACCTGTGGGCAATATCCAGAAGGTATTGAGAAGTGAAGGTCTGGCGTGACCAGACTCCCCCTTTCAAAAAACTGTTGAACCGACAGGTTCTTACAGAATGTGAGGGACGGGCAATGCCCCTGACCTCGTGAGCTCTCGGACGAAGTGTAACAGTGTCAGCTCCAGCAGCAGGGTACGCCTTCCTGATCGTTGCACAAAGCCAGAAAAATATTGTTCTTGGACACCTTTTTCTTTGAACACTGGTACTACTGAAGAGTCATCGACACTCAGGTCGGAGATGGTGAATCCTCTCCAGGTAGTGCCATAGTGCTCTGCTAAGACAAAATATAAATTTTCATAATAAAAATTTATTATTTGGATACTTACCTACTGTTAAAGTTAGCTATATCTCCACGCCGATTAAGCAAATCTGCATTCAAACAAAAAGTCGATGACTGTCTAGTTTACCTGTTCTCCACCAGGTGTGTTTCAAATGTTTTAGCTCTTGTCAGAGGGGAGGCTGGGTGGGGTCTACTTTAACAGTAGGTAAGTATCCTAATCATCAAATTTTATTATTATGAAAATTGATATTATTTATAATGGAATCTAACCTATTGTTAAAGTTACCTGATTCCCACGTAAGAAGGGGACAGTGGATAGTGCAGCTAGACAAAAAATCTGCTCAGCCATTCGAGATAAAGGTTTCTTGCATGAAACCCAAAACATTACTACTGATCTGGAATCCATTTTTGGATTGTACTACCACAGAAGTTGGATTCCATTCAGGGATCAAGGCTCTCATACATGTAGAGCAAAGAGCAGCCTTATGGACAAAAACTGCTTTGATTCAGCCAGAATGAACCAGAATGAAGCATAAGCAGCATGAGGGGACCCCTGTGCCTAGGTCCAAAACCCCTTTAAAATGACAGTCTCTTAAAATAAATACTCTTTACGATATAAAGGTACGCTCCTATGCAAAATCAGGTATCTTTACACTCCCCAAAATATTAAAACCCGGGATTTAAACAAAAGAGCCCAAAGAATTCCTCTTTCCTTGGTTCAGGGAAAGACTACCCACTACTAGTAGTGGATTAAGGGCTTTACTACTGTTTTCAAACATGATTCTGTAAACTTAAGGTAGTGAGAGGGTAAAAACATTGACTTAACACTAAATGAAGTTACAACTGCTTGCTCACATTATGAATGTTTACCTTCAATAAAGGACCTTGTCATCCCTGACAAAGACATTATAAGTTTCTAAAAAGACAAAACAAAGGTTAACTTTGCTTCTTCCAGGCTTAACCTTTGACAACAACATATACGTTTCCCACAATACAAAAAGGTTAACTTTGCCTCTTCCAGGATTTAACTTGATAAAGATGTTCTAAGTTTTAATTGCCCCAACATGACAGAGAAGTTTCCTCTTCTTCCATACTAAGGAGGTTACATTGGAATTCTTACAGTTCACTGTAAAACGGAGCCTTAACATCACCTTCAGCTCTGAGGCAGAAAGATAAAATAGCATTCCGTTTACAACAGCTTAAAGAAGGGTGCTGGCAATAAATTTACTCATTAACTGCTGATAGTGCTAAATAAAAGGTTTCATAGTAATTAATTCAGATAAAGTTATTTTAGACCTAAATCTAAATTCCAGAGAGAGACTGATATAGAGATGAAGGGACTTTGATTTCAACACCTTACAGTGCTGATCCTCAGCAAGATCTAAAAGTACATGATGCAACACCAAGAAAATACGGAATGATAACTTTGAAAGTAGACAGCGAAAAGTCTTCCTATCTCTTAACAGAAAACATTGATGTCTACAAGGTTCCAGGTGCTGAAAATTCCTCTAGAATGGCACCCTCAGCAATACACAGACTGCTGTTTCTGACCCAAACCATGGCTGTTTTCCACTTAAGGATAGATCCTTTGATAACTTGAAAATCCTCTTTCTGGGCTCAGCTCGTGTCGCTGCGCGAAATATCCTTTAATCTATTATTTCTAGGGTAAATGTACTAACACATACCAGAGAATAAATAAAATAAAGAAAAAGGTCAGTATAACTGACTCGCTCACCCTCCAGGAGGGTGTCGGTATGAACACTAGGCGAGTGAGACCACTACCACGAGCCAAATGCCAATAGAAATCTCCCACTACAAAACCCTCCAAGAGGGGAGCCGACCCACAGAGTGAGCAGCTCGTACTACTACTACTCCATCCCATGCTGCCGACTGCTGCGCCTCTGGTGGCCATCCTTTTCAGTTAGCGCACACGAGTCACGTGATATTTTTCTCTCTGTGTTTTTTTGTGCCCTTTCGTTGGATTTATCTATAATGGAGCGTGCAGCTATCGCAGCAGCTAGTTAAGTACTCAGTATTTATGGTTAGTTGGTTTTTTTCCGGCCCTGAGACAGTATTTGCCGTTTTTTTTTTTTAGGTATAAATACGATCTCTGGGTCGGAAGCATGGCAGCATGGTTCTGCCTCGTGGTGGGTTCGTTCTTGGTCTCCCATACCTAGAACATCCCCTTTTCTACGTACGCTCTATATTAATTCCATCCGCTTTTCTTATGGTTCTGTCTACTCAGGTTTGTCATGCATGCATGTCTTTACCTTATGTAGGCTTCTTCTATCCAGACCCTAGTCCCGGCTCTTAGTATCGGCCTCTGACTAGCTTTGAGTGGTAGCTTGCTTTCGGGTTAGTCGTACACTCCTGGATTTTTTCTCCTGCTATATTGTTTTCTTTCTTTCATTTTTATTATAATGTAATTGTATTGGTTTATAGTTAGGTTAGGCGTCTGGCTTAGCCTAGGCCCCTGGCTCATTGAGCCTATTCTACCGCTCATCAGTTCGGTTGCTTCCCTATAGCATCTCTCTGATCAGTGGAGGTTTTGGCCCAGTGGGCCTATATGCTACCCGCTTTTCAGTTCAGTTTGCTTCCGATAGCATCTCTCTGATCAGTTGGTTTGTCCTAGGCTTAGTTTTTGTCTTATGTTGGTCTTACCGCCTCGTGGTCACTACGTGATCACGAGACAGGCCAGACGCTCTGCCCAGTCACCTTCCCCCCCCTCCCGCTCTTCCATAGAGTCGGGCGGGGGTGGGTCGGTCTGCCCATGCTCGCTCATTCTACCCGAGCCTGCCTCCTCTCGGCGGAGGGGCTAGGGAGTCGGGACAGACCCAGACTGGACTCGACCCCTCCGGCTTCTCGGTCGGCCGGGTGGTACGTAGTGGGGGTACTGGCCTTTCCCCCCCTCCGTTGCTACCTTGTCGCTCCGTGCTAGTTCGAGCCTGTATGTCTTCTCGCCCTTTCCCATACCTTACTAGGGCTCCTTTCCTGACCGGAGTCCTGGTATCCAGTGGAAAGATGTTAGCCCACCCAGTAGAGTGGACCGGAACATACAGGGGGTCACACTGCTAACTTACCGTATTGCTGAGTTACTACACTCCGCTACGCACTGGACTTGGTCCGGTTCGTTTGTGTTTTAGGTTTAAGTGTTTTAGATTAACTATAAGTTTATCTTAAGTACCTTAAACCATCCCCCCTCCCTTACATGTCTTACCGGATCTCTCCGGGATTATAGACTATTCAGGCGATGCAGGGAGGGGTTATGCCCAACTTTTTTCCGAGCTCCGGCATGCAACGGAGTTTCTTCTGTCCTTAGTCTGAAGTGTTTACTCTCTAAGATACTCATGTGTCTTCCCACTTACAGGCCACCACTGTGAGCATCCGGGATGCGCCGCCACACTTCAGGACCCATGTGGACACGAGTTTGTTTGCCCGGTCCCATGCTCCATGCGCGACTTTGCACGGGGACATCCAGGTCTGGTACCATGAGACGTGTACCATATGTTACGACCTGGTGAGCCAGCTTTTGGACGGGGTAAGTATTCCATCTCCAGTAGCTGCTCCGCTTCCTTTTAGTGCTTAAGTTTTCATCATTCATTTTAACTTAAGGCATCTAGTTTAAGTTATTACTTTAAGTTTTAGTTTTAAGAGATTTTCTTTAAATCTAAAACTACGCCCCTCTCTTCCAGGCGCCGGCAGTGAGGGATACCGCACTGGCTACCCTGCGGGCCTGGGTCGGCGGTTTTGGGAAGAACGCCGCCAAGGGTATGCCCTACATCCTGGAGAAACGGTTGGCGGTATTAATCTTCCCCGGAGGCAAGGCGACAGGATACGTCGACCCAGTAGAGGCGGCCCGACTATCGCCTTCATCCAACAACAGCTGGCTGCCTCATTAACTGATCAAGACCAGGATATCTCCACAGACGTCGCGACTCTAGATATTAATGTTGAACCTATGGTAGGTGTAGACGACCTGTTGGTCGAGGTAGGTACGGTGGACACCCAAGGGTCTCCCTTGGGCGTAACTGTTTTTCTTCTACTCCTGCAACCTCTCCATCCTTCCAAGGCTTACGGGTGATGAATTATATTCTCCTCCTGACGCTTCGGTTAGACCTAAGGTCAAGAGTAAAGCAGTGTGACCTTGACTAAGACGTCAATCGTCGTCTAAGAAGACGACCTCAGCTTCATCCTCCTCCCGTAAGTCTCCGGCTGGGAATCCCGGAGCAGACAGGTCTAAAGCTTCTAGCTCCGGCTCTAAGTCCTCGAGGAGTAAATCCTCCAGAGAGAGATCTCGCACTCCGGCAGAGTCACCAGTTCCGCTACCCTTGGTTCCGATTCAGAGCCACCCTTCCACCTCCGCAGCAGCTCCGGCTTTGGACTCCAATGCTGGCCTGTTGCAACAGGTGGGCGACCTGGTTGGGTCCCTAAAGAGTAGCATGGAACAAATTATCTCTCGTTTGTCGGTATAGGATTACTTCCCAAGACTCCATTATAGCCGGGCTTTAAGAGAAGCTCCTCTAGCCTCTCCTCCACTTTCAATACAAGTGGAACTCAGCTTCCTCCCTATGACTCGCTACCTCCGTTCTCTATGAACAACCCATGGAGTTTAGCGTCATACGCCCCCTTCCAGGACGGTCTCATCTCTATACCGGAATTTGGGACTCGAAGAATAGAGGACTTCGAGTTCTACCCGGAAGACCTCCAGCCTCCGTTCATAGGCTACGCAAGGCTCACACCTTCAGCCATGGTTCGGGACGATAGGGTACCAAAGGAGACAGTCCTCTATTCACGAGACCAGGCTCAAAGAGAATGGCTCAGGTGTTTAGAGGACATGGATTGTTCTAATACCAAGAATACAACCTTTTAAGAGTCCCTTTACCATTTTCACAATGGATGAAAGTACCCAGCTCCCGTTCCTGACCAAGATCGCAAGGCGACCATCCCAGCGGCCCAGAAGGGAGAACCATACCTCAGTTGAAGGAAGCAGATCCCCACTTCTCCGTTACTCCCCTCAGTTGGAGAATTGTGGGAAGACTTGCCGAACACCTTCTCAGCTGGCAAAACTCAAACCGGACTGTGCTATGGAGCAGTTTGGTGAAAAGCTACCCAGGCTTTCAGATAGCCTTATTCAGGCTGAATTTGACGCGAAATCGCGACTAGCCAGATCAATTAACTCTATGGGCTATGTCCGAGGTAGCAACCATGGCCTATGGATCAGAACAGATTTTTAAGCTCATGACCAAAGCCCTGACTCAAACGGTACAGTCAGATATGTTTGAGTTTGCCACTGCTAGAACGAATTGTAGGAAGCATGTCCTACAAGAGGCAACCATTCGGCATGAGCCGAATAGGTTACTCTCGTTCTAACATCTGGGGAGCAGATCTCTTCCCAGAAGCTATGGTAAAGGAAGTCCAGTCAGAGGCTACGAGGTTGAAACCAGAGCCTTAAGGACCGTTGGGGCCTTACGGCTAAGAGGAGGCAAGACCTAACACCTAAAGGTAAGGGACAGAGGAAACCCAGGCGTTTCCATCCTTACCAGAAAAAGCAACCACGCTTTCCTCAGCAAGTTCCAGCGGTACCATTAGTGCAGGCAGCCCAACCTTCCACTTCAAAGGTCAATCACAGCCAATTTATGTGATAATCCCCTCAGCCTCAGCCCTCCACCTCTTACGCCATCTCTCCAGCTTACAATCAAGCCTTCGAGAGTCAAGCTTCACAGAAGTATGACCGCTCGGGTAAGGGAGGCAGAGGTAAGCGTTCCTTTCGTGGGAGAGGATCGGGAGGCCCCTTTAATAGGGGAAAGCACTTCAGAGGAGGCCGAGGCGATTACCAGAACCAATGAAGAACTTCAGGTAGGAGGGAGGCTGTTTCACTTTCGACACCGGTGGAACTTCAGCGAATGGGCTCAGAGCATAGTGTCAAAAGGTCTGGGTTGGAGCTGGTTGACGAAACCCACCTCCAGCCAGACCTTTCCGTTCAACTTCCTTCCAAAGAATTGACAGAGTACGCAGAGGACCTCCTTCAGAAAGGAGCTATAGCGAGAGTCAAGAGATTAAAATTTCAAGGTCGCTTGTTCAGCGTGCCAAAGAAAGGCTCACAAAAAAGAAGGGTAATCTTAGACTTGTCCCGCTTAAACTTAGCCATCCGCTGCGACAAGTTCAAGATGCTCACGATCTCACAGGTGCGGACCTTAACTTCCCGCCTGGGGCCGTCACCACCTCTATCGATCTTACAGACGCTTACTATCATTCCCTATTGCAAGACACTCTCGTCCGTATCTCTGGGTTTCAAGATAGGAGACCAGACATTCTCCTTCAAGGTAGTTCCCTTCGGACTCAACGTGGCACCCAGAGTGTTTCACGAAGCTAGCGGAAGTGGTAGTGCAACAACTCAGGACACCAAGGGATTGATGGTAGTAGCGTATCTCGACGATTGGTTGATCTGGGCTCCAACCAGTCGAGGAATGCAACCAGAGTACACTGAAAGTGATTCAGTTCCTGGAATATCTAGGCTTCATAATAAACAGGACCAAATCAAGACTCACTCCAGAGTCAAACTTTCAGTGGCTGGGCATTCAATGGAATCTATCCTCCCACACTCTGTCGATCCCATCAGCCAAAGGAAAGAAATAGCGAAGTCAGTCAAGCAATTTCTAAGTCACAAACTAGCGTCAAGGAGAGCTCAGGAAAGGATCCTGGGTTCTCTCCAGTTTGCATCAGTGACGAACGTCTTAATGAAAGCCAAACTGAAAGACCTTACCAGAATCTGGCGCTCGCGGGCAAAGTCAGGTCCAGGGACAGACTATCCTCAGTCCCTCTGATTCTAAAGAATCGACTTCGGCCAGTGGGCGAAAGTCAAGAATTTGTCAGTGTCAGTACCCTTCAGTTCCCTCCACCAGGGATCACCATCCACACAGACGCGTCCTTAAGCGGTTTGGGGCCGATGGGGTAGTTCCCAAGGTCCAAAAACAAAAAAGGTCCAGGAAGGGACTTGGTCACCTCAGTTCCGTCAGTTCCATATAACGTACTGGAGGCAATGGCAGTGTTCTTGACTCTAAAAAGGTTGGCGCCCACCAAAGTACTCCCACATAAAGCTAGTCCTGGACAGCGCAGTGGTAGTACATTGTATAAACAGAGGAGGCTCCAAGTCACGTCATCTAAATCATGTCATGGTAGCCATCTTCTCCCTGGCAGACAAGTTCAGTTGGCATCTTTCCTCCACTCACATAGCTGGAGTGAGAAACGTCATAGCAGACGCCCTATCCCGATCAAGTGCCCCTAGAGTCGGAATGGTCACTGACAACAGTTCGTTCCCCAATTGGATCCTTCAAAGAGTTCCAGGGCTACAGTGGACCTCTTCGCATCTCAAGCGAACCACAAACTACCGTGTTATGTAGCCCCAACCTGGACCCTCTGGCCTATGCCACGGACGCCCTGGCTCTAGGACTAGAACAACTGGAAGAAGATTTATGTCTTCCCTCCAGTGAATCTTCTCATGAAAGTATTAAACAAACTCAGGACATTCAAGGGTGGCAGTGCTCTAGTAGCCCCAGACTGGCCGAAGAGCAACTGGTATCCTCTAATTCTGGAGCTGGGCCGTTCGTCCTCTTCGGATCCCCAATCCCAGGCTCTCCCAGTCAGTACAAACGAAGACTGTGTTCGCTTCCTCAGGGATTCTCAAAACCCTAACTTTATGGATTTTCATGAAGTTTGCGGCAAAAAGAGATGCGAATATTGACCCTCAGAATATTCTCTTCTTGGAATCCGATAAAAGGGATTCAACTTTGAGACAGTATGATGCTGCTGTCAAAAAGTTAGCAATCTTCCTGAGAGAATCAGATATGAGAATCATGACAGTTAATTCAGCTATGTCCTTTTTCAGATCCTTATTTGAAAAAGGTTTAGCAGCTAGCACGATTACGACAAACAAGTCAGCCTTGAAAAAGATATTTCAATTTGGATTCAACATAGACTTGACGGATTCCTACTTCTCGTCTATTCCTAAGGCATGTGCTAGACTTAGGCCTTCTGTAAGGCCTTCGTCAGTTTTCATGGTTCTTAAACGATGTTCTAAACTGGCTTCAGAAAACCGATAATGACACATGCTCGTTTTATAATCTCTTAAGAAAAACCCTATTTTATTAAGCTTAGCTTTTCAGGAGCAAGAATTTCAGAACTGTCGGCTTTTATCCAGGATCCGGATCATATTCAATTCCTTCCCACAGGGGAAGTCCTACTTTCTCCGGAACATAGCTTCTTAGCAAAGAATGAAGATCCTTTGATGAGGTGGGATCCTTGGAAGGTACTACCCCTCCCACAGGATGTATCCCTTTGCCCAGTTTCAACCTTACGAGCCTTTTCTGTCCAGGACCTCTTATCTTCATCGGGTCCCCTCTTTAAGAGGGAAAAAGGTGGAACTTTATCCATTAAAGGCATCAGGCAACAAATCCTGTACTTTATTAAGCAAGCCAATCCTGACTCTTTCCCGAAAGCACATGATGTCAGGGCAGTAGCCACCTCAATTTAATTTATTTCAACATATGAAACTTCGATGAGTTGAAAAAAAGTATACCGGATGGAATCGCCGACAGTGTTTCAAACGTCACTACCTTAAGTCCTTGGAAGCTCTGAAATTTCCAGCAGTAGCAGCGGGTAAACATAGTTCCCCCTGACTCTAGCTAATCTGTAGTAGAAGATTCAGTCCTCCTTTCTACCTGCCTCACCCAACAGTTCGTCTATTCCTACCTTGTTTCATTTGCATTCACCGTTGTGGTTCTTAGCTGCTTTTATGATGGTGTAGTGGGTGCCCCTTATTGTTTTGCTAGGGACACTCACAGATGATTATAAACATTGATCTCATGGATGTTACCCCCTTATTTTTTGATGCTAAGGGGCGGGATTACATCGTTATTATAATGGTTACGGTTTTGTATATTAAGTCATATACGTTTCCTTTATATATTATCATTGTGATTAATTTGTTATCTGATTATATTAATTGCTATTATATTTTTGATACATGCCTTTACACAGATATCATTTTGATACATGTAAGCCATTTTACCTGTATATATAGTAAATTACCTTTTGTTAAGAAACATTATTAGAATTAAGGGTAATTTAAGCATATCCTAATTTTATATCACTGTGTATATGTATCTTTTTAGCAATTATATTCACTTTATATTTATTTTATCTTTTATTTGAGACCTATTCTGTTTTATTTTATTACTTTTGTTTACAATCTTGTGCTATTTCTCTGGTACGATTTCGCGCAGCGACACGAGCTGAGCCCAGAAAAGGGATTTTGACGTAAGGAAAAATCTATTTCTGGGCGATTGGCTCGTGTCGCAGCGAAATCCCACCCTACCCATCCCTTCGCCCAAGATTGTCTGCTAACTTCAGGATGGCCACCAGAGGCGCAGCAGTCGGCAGCATGGGATGGAGTAGTAGTAGTACGAGCTGCTCACTCTGTGGGTCGGCTCCCCTCTTGGAGGGTTTTGTAGTGGGAGATTTCTATTGGCATTTGGCTCGTGGTAGTGGTCTCACTCGCCTAGTGTTCATACCGACACCCTCCTGGAGGGTGAGCGAGTCAGTTATACTGACCTTTTTCTTTATTTTATTTATTCTTGGCTGTATGTGTTAGTACATTTACCCTAGAAATAATAGATTAAAGGATATTTCGCTGGCGACACGAGCCAATCGCCCAGAAATAGATTTTTCCTTACGTCAAAATCCCTTTATTGGGAGGGGACATTTTAACATCTCCAAACAGTTAAGGAGATGCATAAGTTAGTGGAAGTGTATGGAGTTGTGTAGTTGAGTTGATTTCCTCTTAACAGAAGAATGAGACATCTACCGAGAGCATTAAAAATTCTGAAAATCATTTGCCCTGAGGCTACAAGGGCTCTACAGAAGACCCTAAGTAATTCTTGAACTTGAAATTGCTCAATAGTATTTAGAGTAGATAGCACCAAGAAGTGTTTGTATCACAAGATGCAGTCTTCGGCTCTCTGAGACTTTTTAAAGAAACAAGATGGCAAGGCAAGGGGGCCAAAAAACCAAAAACGGGGAGGCTTTGGTGTGGTCTGAGTACGAGAAAAGTTACGAAACGTGCTCTAATAGGAGAAAGCTTAGGTTCCCTTCTCCAATATTTAGAGGGCACCGAAATACGCTAAGACAAGCAAGACATTCTCTATGTGGCCTCTTTCCTCAACTAAATGAGAATACAGCGAAGTGTAATGTTGCAACAAATGCCGACCAGACCGAACGAGTTTCTCCAACTCCATTTCAAACACTTTTCTTCGGCCGATAGGAGGTGACAACAGCCGAGTACTGTATTGCATCCACCACAACTTAATGAAAGGAAGACAGTCTAAAGCGACTCAGGACGTTACGTTAAGTCCAGCACATGCCAACTGAGGGAAAGAAAACGAGTGGCGGTGGGAGAGGAGTTACAATGACTCTCCCACCTCGTCCAAAAGTGAACCTACATACTTGCAAGCATTGCTATACAACACGTCATTAGAAAGCTCTGAAGCTAGACTAATATCTAACTTGGAGACAACCTTAGATACTATAGACAGTGTAGACTTGAAAGAGAAACATTAATCGAGGCAGTAGTAAGAGATTTGCCGATAGCCGAAGAAAAAGCAGGCACAGAACGAACACAAGGATTACAAAGAAAGAGGAATAGGCTAGCTAACAAGAATTTAGCATAACCAAAACATGAGAGATCGGATAAACAGTCGACTGAGTCGACATAATATCGGAACGTGTAAAACTGACTACAGACACATTATCATCTCAGTAAAATTATCTACTATACCTATATTATATAATTATTAATCCTATGTATGCTAACACCTCAAACTAGGTGCTGATGATGGCAGAATACACACGCCTATGGAGCAAGGATTATCATTTACCAAAACGGTCCTTAGACGAACTCGTTAAATGAAATTCAGACCGCAAAAAGGGTGAAGAAGGTATTGGAGAGCACATAACCCCATCGTTCCGAGGACCGACCCAGTTCCCTGGCAGCGGACATTACCAACTGTCACAGAGCAGTCCTAGGCTCGGGCTACATACAGACGAGGACACCAACACCTTACTTCTAACGTGGGAACACAGAAAAGAACACACACTATGGAGGGATTTGGAACGTTCACCGTCACGAACTCAGTTCAACTTGCATTAGAACTAAAAGTAGGTTTAATGTTATGTTCTAACTTCTTAACACACTTTTCCTGAACCAAATGGGGAGCATGAGGAGGAGCTACAAAGGAAGACAATACTAGCACTACCAAAATGCCTAGTCTGAGTAGGAATAGCTGCAGATGAAGGGACACTAAGTGGGAGAGAACTAGTAGGTTTAAGTCCTGACCTGACTAATTGCTTTTGCAATCTATCAGTTTCACTTTTTCCATATTCAGGCATAAAGTTCTCAGAACAATTCCCTACATTCTTCACATCTAGTTCCAAGATCACACTCTGTACCCTTGCAACCAGTACAAACAAACCAAATGTTGATCTACTTTAAATCTCAACATCCTGCTTACACTAAATCATTCCTACATAGCCTGATGTTATTGGTTTTGCTTCTGGTGGAAGATATCCAGGAAAATTAAATTACAATACCGTAAACAGGTGTATAACAGCCAAAAATTGCCTAATTGCAATGGCAGCAAATAGAATTCTGACAAGAGCTAAAACATTTGAAACTCACCTGGTGGAGAACAGGTAAATTAGACAATTATCTGGCCAGACATTCGATTTTTTGTTTGAATGCCCCAACTCGTCTAATTGGTGCGAAGATACAGCTAACTTTAACAGTAGGTAAGATTCATCACCAAAATAATAGTCAACCTCGTCTGGATCATCACCAACAAAGTCACTCAGGGAGGTGATGGTGAAGGACTCAAATCTAGCATCAGGGACCAATGGATTCTGAGTCTTCGATACAAAATCCAGGACAAAGTAGAGCGTAATGCAAAGTTGCTTGTTGTGACGGTTCCACACTCCTGCAGTCAGCAAAAATTCCTCCAGGTGTGCGCCCCATCCCTCGTTCGATGCATCTGAGAACAGGAGCATGTCCAAAGGGGAGGGGAAGTGATAAGATCCATTCCTACAATGAGGGGTCCTGTCGTCACCCACCAATCCAAGTCCTCTCTCACCTCCTGAGAGAGGAACGAGGAATGAATGAGGATCATTAGACATGGTCCAATACTCAGTCAGTCTCCATTGGAGAGACCGATGGTGAAGCCGCTCATGAGGAACCAGCTTCTCCAATGACAAGTGACCAATCACCACTTGCCTAAGTCAAGCAGGTTGCTCCTGCCATGACAGGAACAGCCTCCCTGAGCCTACTGATATGAGAGTCCGAGGGATAGACCCTGCTGCTACCATTTTTGTCAGCATGCCCAGGTACAACGTCCTCTGCTTAGGTTCGAATCGGACTTTCTCTAGATTTATCAACATCCCTACGTCCTGACAAAACTTGGAGAGTCAATCTCTGTCCTGTAGCAACTGCTAACGGGAGCTCCTCACTAGGACCAGCCAATCATCGAGATACCTCAAAAGACGTATCCCGTATAAATGCACCCATGCTTAGACCAGGTTGAACAATTTCGTAAACACCTGGAGAGCAGTTGAGAGTCTGAAGCATAGTGCCTTGAACTGGTAGAATGTTTCCCCGAGGACAAAGCGGAGGTACTTACAGGACGACTAGTGGATGGGTATCTGGAAATACGCATCCTTTAGGTCCACCATGAACACGAAGTTGTTCTTCTGCCGATGATCGAGCCAACGCTGAACGTGTCGTTTCCATCTTGAACCGAGTCTGTTGAACGAATCAGTTCAGAGGAGAAAGGTCTATGACCGGTCTCCATCCCCAGAAGTTTTCTCTAAGAGATTGACTCGGCCGTAGAACCCCAGAAACCAGTCTGACATGACTTCTGCAGTGCCCTTGCTCAGCATCTTCTGCACTTCTACTAGTGCTTAGTGTTTTGCAGATTTCACTACATAGGATGGAAGATGGACCGGGTGGTTAGTGAGGGGTGGCGGAGACTCGAAGGGGAGTAGATAACCCTGCCAAAGGGTATCCACTACCCAAGTCTCTGCTCCGTATCGCTGCCAAGTTGCCCAACGGCTCGAAAGGCAACCCACCACCAGTGGCAGCAGCTGGAGGGGAAAACCACCCTACCATTTCCCCTTCTTCTTACCCTTACCCCTCTTTCCTGAAGGCAAGGGTGGATGAAAGGGGTGCGACGTCGCTCCTTTCGAAGAGGAAGAAGAAGGCTGGGTTGTTCCTCAGGCTCCCTCAGAAGAGGAGGACTTCTTTGGGGTAGAGGAAGTGCTAGCTAGACCCGAAGGTCTGGCCACAATGAAGCACAAAGGGACTGATGCCTTCACCACTGCCTGGTGAAGCTTGTCAATGTTGTCATCCCGACACTTGTCCACAGCATCCACCTGTTCTCTATTAAAGAGAGATGTAGAACCCAGCAACGGTGTTTCACAAGGCCAATATCGACTCTGAGCCGAGAGACCCGGTTACTCGAGAGAGGACGGCGTCGTGCCTCTTGCCCACAGGATTGCAGTCTGGTGGGCCCGGTAGGTAATAGCCCTATTCCCAGACTGGCATAGTCTCTCGAAGGCCAAGTCTTCCCCTAAGTGGTCCCAGAAACCATTACCATTGTCAAAATGTTCAAATAAAATAGTTACTTATATTGCAGGCTTTGTTGTTTTCGTTAACAGACGCTAATTTTCGTCACACCTCATCAAATTAAAAACCAAAGGAAAACTGGTGTATCCATCAAATGATGTTATTGATATATGCAATACATGTGAAAAAAATATGAGGGAAATGTTGTCCTGCAACAAAACACTGGGGAGAGTTAACTTCCATAAATTAGTTAGTTCAGTATTGGCAGCTTACAGAGGCAAAACAATATTTTCAGAGTTCAATTATCACATGTATG
>NC_087219.1:28535493-28542993 GCF_015104395.2 Macrobrachium nipponense
TATTTTCAGATCTTGATACTTATCCATTTTTTCCCTCTCTTTCTCTTCAACTCTGGTGTCCCATGGTATTGCGACATCAATGAGTGATACTTTTCTTCTTGACTTTGTCAATCAACGTCATGTCTGGTCGTTTTGCACGTATCACCCTATCCGTTCTGATACCATAGTCCCAGAGGATCTTTGCGTGATCGTTTTCTATCACTCCCTCAGGTTGGTGCTCGTACCACTTATTACTGCAAGGTAGCTGATGTTTCTCGCACAGGCTCCAGTGGAGGGCTTTTGTCACTGAATCATGCCTCTTTTTGTACTGGTTCTGCAAGTGCCGGGCATTTCGATTGCTATGTGGTTTTATGGTTTCATTTTTCGTATTGCACTTCCTACAATGGGAGAGATGTTATTTCCGTCTATTGTTCTTTGAACATATCTGGTTCTTAGGGTCTGATCTTGTGCCGCTGTTATCATCCCTTCAGTTTCCTTCTTTAGCTCTCCCCTCTGTAGCCATTGCCATGTGTCATCGCTGGCTAGTTCTTTAGTCTGTCTCATGGTTATTGTCCGTGCATTTGTTTGTTTGTGCCAGTCCTCTGTTCTGTCTGTCATTCTCATGTCTCTGTATATTTGTGGGTCTTCGTCTACTTTTATTAGTCCTTCTTCCCATGTACTCTTTAGCCACTCGTTTTCACTGGTTTTCAGGTATTGCCCCAGTGCTCTGTTCTCGATGTTGACGCAGTCCTCTATACTTAGTAGTCCTCTCCTCCTTCCTTTCGTGTTATGTAGGAGTCTGTCCGTATTTGCTCTTGGGTATAGTGCTTTGTGTATTGTCATATGTTTCCTGGTTTTCTGATCTATGCTGCGGAGTTCTGCCTTCGTCCATTCCACTATTCCTGCGCTGTATCTGATTACTGGCACTGCCCATGTGTTTATGGCTTTTATCATATTTCCGGCATTGAGTTTTGACTTGAGTATCACCTTGGGTCTCTGCATATATTCTTTCCTGATCGTGGCCTTCACCTCTTGGTTTTTTATATCCCCTCCTTCCATTATTCCCAGGCATTTGTATCCAGTCTCATCTATGTGTTTGATGTTGCCCCATCTGGTAGCTTTATCCCTTCAGTTCTTGTTACTTTGCCCTTTTGTATGTTGACTAAGGCACTTTTTTCTTGTCCAAACTCCATCTTGATGTCCCCAGATACAATCCTTACATTCTGGATTAGGGTATCTATTTCCTTGATGCTCTTACCATACAGCTTGATGTCGTCCATGATTCTGTTGCCTCTTTTCTTGAGTTGGTACCCAGCATCCATCTTCTGTAATACTTTTGTCATGGGAATCATGGCTACTACGAAGAATAGTGGGGACAGTGAGTCTCCCTTGAAGATCCCTCTCCTGATATTAACCTCTGCTAGTCTTATTCCAGAGCTTGTAAGTCTTTTATTCCAATTTCACATTGTATTTTTGAGGAAGCTGATGATGTTTTCCTCTGCCCCATATATTTTCAGGCATTCTATTAGCCATGTGTGTGGTATCATGTCGAAGGCCTTCTTATAGTCTATCCATGCCATGCTTAGGTTGGTTTTCCTTCTCCTACTGTTCTTCATTACCATTTTGTCTATCAGGAGCTGGTCTTTTGTGCCCCTACACTTCTTTCTGCAGCCTTTCCGTTGGTGGGGGATGGTGTTTGTCTCCTCTAGGTAGTTGTATAGCCTTTCACTGATGATACCTGTTAGCAACTTCCACATTATTGGTAGGCAGGTGATAGGCCTGTAGTTACTGGCTATATTTCCCTTACTCTTGTCTTTTTGTACTAAGGATGTCCTTCCTGTGGTCATCCTTTTGGGTGCATGGTGATTTGAGATACAATGCTGGAGTTGTTCTGCTATTCGTGGGTGTAGGGTCTTGAAGTTTTTGAGCCAGTATCCATGGACTTCATCGGGACCATGGGGCTGGATTTCCAGTTTGGGCATTTTTCTTTATTTGGTGTCTGACTGTGTCTGTCGTGATGTTTGTGAATCTTTGTTTTATTCTCCCTGTTTCTTCTTCCTTGACTTCCTGGAGCCATGTTGCATGTTTGTTGTGTGATACCGGATTGCTCCATATGTTTTCCCAGAGTCCCTTACTTGGTTCGGCTTCAAGAATTTCTTGGTGGTTGTCTTCCCCTCTTAGTTGGCTGTATAGTCGTTTTTGGTTAGTTCCGAATAGTTTGTTCTGTTGGTATCCCTTATTCCTGTTCATGTACCGTTGGATCTTATGTGCTTTTGGCCTTATCCTTAAGCATTATTATTATTATTATTATTATTATTATTATTATTATTATTATTATTATTTTATTATTATTATTATTATTATTATTATACAAAAATTTCTTTCAGTTTTCTTATGAAGATTGAAAAAGAAACACACAAAATTACTGTGTTGAGTAGAATAATATGTAAATACTTACAAGTAAAGAAGTTATACTCAGTAATTTTGTGCGTTTCCTTTTCATTATTATTATTATTTATTATTAACTAACTTGTGCCCTACCTTTATTTCTAAATGTAGGGAAGTTAGGCTCGTTAGGTACCGTCATGGATAATAATAATTTAATAATAATGAATAATAATAATAATAATAATATATAATAATAATAATAATAATAATAATAATAATAATAATAATTTTCATTCATTATCTGGATCAATAAAAAATTAAAATTGAAAAGGATATATCCAATCCTATTTAACTTTGTTCCATCCTATCCATCCTATTTAAATGTACTTATTTAATGAGAGGGTCTATTTTCTTCATAATAATAATAATAATGATAATAATAATAATAATAATAATAATAATAATAATAATAATAATAATAATAATAATAATAATAATAATAATAGAATACTCCGAATTACCTAGAAATCAGACTTACTTGATTTTAGAAATACTAGTAGGTCAAAAAAAAAAAAAAAAAAAAAAATAATAATAATAATAATAATAACTAATAATAAAATAAATAATATAATAATAATAATATAATAATAATAATAATGAATAATAATAATAATAATAATAATAATAATAATAATAATAATAATAATAATTTTCATTCATTATACTGGATCAATAAAAAATTAAAATTGAAAAGGATAATAATAATAATAATAATAATAATAATAATAATAATAATAATAACAATAATTTTCATTCATTATCTGGATCAATAAAAATTAAAATTGAAAAGGATATATCCATCCTATTTAACTACACTTATTTATTGAGAGGGTCTATATTTTCGTAATAATAATAATAATAATAATAATAATAATAATAATAATAATAATAATAATAATAAAAGGAAGGAGGCCTTCTCTGAGGGCAGTAGCATTGAATACGATAGCGGTTTCAACGGCATTTAATTTTATATAGAATCTTCTCAATTCTTCTTATTATCTTTTTCTCGTCAGCATGTAGCTGGTGTATTAAGTTTGCTAAGGACATGTAAAGATTTTCATTTGTCTTAGGTTTATTCCTCTAACGTGTCGACAGGCGCACAGGGCAGTCATCTATGAGAGTTTACAGTACAGTGAATTAAGATACAGTTTACAAGTATTTATAGCATGCAAGGTCGTGTACAATCGGTGGGCGGGTCGGTGGGAACGGATTTTAATTGGTCGTTGGATGGAAACGAAATCTCCCCCTGAGGCGTTCTGACCTACGTAGTTTGGACGGGGTTATTAGCGTCGGTTGGGTGTTGTTTGGGGTACCCACCCTCTTGGCGGCATGCTGTACAATTGATAGATCTTCCGCTCGTTCTCTCCCGCTTTCTCTCTCTACTTCTTCCGCTCTTTTCTCTCTCTCTTGCTCTCTCTCTTTCTTTCTCTTCTGCAAGTTCCTCTCTCTCTCTCTCTCGTCTCGTTCGCTCCTTCTAACGCTCTCTCTTTCTCTCTCTGCCTGCTCCTCTCTCTCTCTTTCTCTTTCTCTCTCTGTTTGCTCCTCTCTCTCTCTTTCTCTTTCTCTCTCTCTCTCTCTCTCTCTGTCTCTCCCCCCTCGATCTCTCTCTCTCTCTCTCTCTCTCTGTCTCTCCCCCCTCGATCTCTCCTCTCTCTCTCGTGGATGTATACGTAGTCGGTTGGTTTCTTGCGCCATTTCTTCTTATGATGGTGGGGAGAAACTCTGTTTCTTTTACCGTGTTGATAGTCGGTTTTTTCTCTAATATATGTAAAGCTCAAGATAACGTAGGCGTTTTCGTCCGGTGCATGGTCAATAATTTCTATGTTCTTTATAAGCTCAGCTCTTTCTGGTCTCCTGTTGTGTTTTTCCCTATAGTGAATGAAAATGGCCCCTTCTTGAAGATGACACGAGAGACGCTTGGAGAGTCTGGTAGTGGTCATCCCGATATAAGAATGGTGGCATCCATCCACGGAGCATGTGAATTCGTAGATGACACTCCTTCTCTTCAAAGACGTTTCTAGGGGGGCGCCGGGTTGTTTCTAAGAAGCAGCTGGCTGGTTTTCATGCTTTTGTAATAAATATTGATGGCTAATTTTATCACTTTCTGTAGTGGGGGAGACATTTTCACTGATTATTTTTCCTTATAGCCTTTTCGTCTTCCAAAATATTTGTGGTGCATATGATTTTTATAAATATTTTTATAGCTCCACTTTTGGTCGTTAGTTACGGTCGTTCTTTCTTGGTGCCATTTATTTATGGAGTCCCTCGTTTTGGCGTTCGACCATACGGTTTGTTTGAAAAGTTATTATTAATGAGAACTTGTGTAGACCTTTCGATTTCCCTGGTGGTTTCTCTCCATGTGGAACAGTGTGTAAGGGCGCGGCGGACGAAGGCATCTACCACCGATCTTTTATACCTGTCTGGGCACTCGCTGGACCCATTAAGGCATAGACCCGGGTTTGTGGGTTTCTTGTAAACCGTGGTGGTGTATCCCGTAGGGGTCTGCTGAACCCGAACGTCCAGGAAGGGTAGGGCACATCCACGAGAGAGAGAGGAGAGATCGAGGGGGGAGAGACAGAGAGAGAGAGAGAGAGAGAGAGAGATCGAGGGGGGAGAGACAGAGAGAGAGAGAGAGAGAGAAAGAGAAAGAGAGAGAGAGGAGCAAACAGAGAGAGAAAGAGAAAAGAGAGAGAGAGGAGCAGGCAGAGAGAAAGAGAGAGCGTTAGAAGGAGCGAACGAGAGAGAGAGAGAGAGAGAGAGGAACTTGCAGAAAGAAAGAGAAAGAGAGAGAGCAAGAGAGAGAGAAAGAGCGGAAGAAGTAGAGAGAGAAAGCGGGAGAGAACGAGCGGAAGATATATCAATTGTACAGCCTGCCGCCCAAGAGGTGGGTACCCCAAACAACACCCAACCGACGCTAATAACCCCGTCCAAACTACGTAGGTCAGAACGCCTCAGGGGGAGATTTCGTTTCCATCCAACGACCAATTAAAATCCGTTCCCACCGACCCGCCCACCGATTGTACACGACCTTGCATGCTATAAATACTTGTAAACTGTATTTTAATTCACTGTACTGTAAACTCTCATAGATGACTGCCTGTGCGCTGTCGACACGTTAGAGGAATAAACCTAAGACAAATGTAAATCTTTACATGTCCTTAGGAAACTTAATACACCAGCTACATGCTGACGAGAAAAAGATAATAAGAAGAATTGAGAAGATTCTATATAAATTAAATGCCGTTGAAACAGCTATTGTAATAATAATAATAATAATAATAGTCTCGGAATTACCTAGAAATCAGACTTACTTGATTTTAGAAATAATAGTAGGTCAAATAATAATAATAATAATAATAATAATAATAATAATAATAATAATAATAATATGTTTTGTTATAAATGATTGCTACTTCAGCACTATCAATCATGTAGAGAGTCTTCTCTATTTTTCTGTTGACGGCTTTCTCGTTGTGGTTTACATTGGCGAGCAACGTACCAAAGGGCATGGTAAAATTCGGTTGAGTTATTTGGTTTATTATTGCTTATACAAGTATCTCTCTCTCTCTCTCTCCCTCTCTCTCTCTCTCTCTCTTTCCAACGCGACGTTTCTTCCTGATCTGCAGGACATTATCAAGCGAAGACTGCTGAGGGACTGAATTTGAGTGGCGAGTCCTTCTTATGTCGTGATATTGTAGGCTCTCGAGTACGGTCTGGAGAACCTCCCCAGCAGATCGAGTTTTCATTGGTTCCTGGGAAGGTGACTCATTGGGAGAGCCTCCGACCCACGATGTCTGCGCCTCCTAAAAGTGCTGCTTATCCTCAAGCAAAAGCCTCCCCTTAATACCACTCAAGAAGCGTTCCTGATACCAACGTGTGTGAGGAGGACCACGCCCCTCCCCCCCAACAAAAGTACCAGCGTGCATGAAACAAACACTGGACGTGAAGCTCATGAGAATAATACCAGGGGTGACTCACTCAGGTAGAAGCCAATCAAGAGGCTCCCAGTGATATCCCCCGCCTGAGAAGGCCTGCAAGACTCGTAAATGTTCGCTGTATGAGTCACCTTCCCAGGAACCAATGAAAACTCGACCTGCCGGAGAGGTTCTCTAGACTGTATTCGAGAGCCCGCAACATCACGATATAAGAAGGACTCGCCACTCACCCTGGAGCAGATGCAATCACCTACAGCATGCTGAGGCACATGGGCGACCCTGCCAAACAGGTATATCTTCTCTTGGTAAACAGGACATATGCAGAGCACACCAGGCCAAAGAAATGGCAACAGCAAGGCACGCTACCAATACCAAAGCCAAAGGAGCCAGGCGCATATAGGCCGATATCCCTCATCAGCTGCATGGAAAAAGTTGCAGAAAGAATGGTTCTAAGCAGACTGCTATGAAAAGCTGGGGCCCTACAGCATAGGCTCTATGCCTATAGGGAAGGAGTAGGTATCCACGAGTGCCTCACAGATATGCTAAGTGCCATAAATGGCAGAAAACCCATAATGGTCTTCTTAAATCTAGAAAAAGCATATGAACTGGCCAATCCTCTCCTCCCTAGTCCGAAAGAGGATCAAAGGCAACCTGCTTACATGGACAAAAGGATACATGCAAGACAGGGAAGCAAGAGTAGTGTTCCAAGGCAGAATGTCAGAATACTACTCTTGAAAACGGCACTCCACAGGGGGACATTCTAAGCCTCTTCTTATTCAATGTCCTTATGGAAAATGTAGCCTGTCTAGAGTTACCACAAGGAGTAGAGGTCTTCACATATGCTGATGATGTTTGCATCATCAGCTCCAGCCCTCAAAGACAACTCCAAAAGATGCAAGAAGCCTTGTAAAAACTTAAGGACAGGTGCACACAACTGGGACTCAAAATCAACAGAAATAAGACAAAAGCCGTGGCAATAAAACATGATCAAAATCCACCCAACCTTCTACTGAAAGGAGACATCATAGAATGGGTGGATAGCTACACATATATGGGAGTCTGCATTGCAGATTCGCTATCTCCTGAGAAGGAAATACAGCTCCTCCAGGCCAAAACAAAAATACAGCCTAATGCTCTA
>NC_087219.1:28550493-28567993 GCF_015104395.2 Macrobrachium nipponense
TACAGACGAAGTAGGCTCCAAGCATACAGCATGCTTCCCACCAGTGATATTCCTCTTCACCATGGCGATTATAGCCACTGACAAGTTGACCCTCACCATGTAGATATTGATGAAGGCGACCCAGGCTATCATTCCCAGGGCTAGGCGAGCTGGCAAGAATGCTTTGGGGAGATGAAACGAAAATATCTTAGGAATCCTTTCGACGGAGATGAAAAGATAAGTCATTTATAAAAACCCTTTCGAGAACTATTAAAAATAAATGATATATAGTAAAAATGCTATCGTGAGAGATTTAAAGTAGGTATTGCGTAAAAATCCTTTTGAGGAATAAAGAATGAATAGGTATTGTGTAAAAATCCTTTTGAAGGAGAAAGAATGAATAAGTATTGTGTAAAAAGCCTTTTGAGGGAGAAAGAATGAATAAGTATTGTGTAAAAACCCTTTTGAGGGAGAAAGAATGATTAAGTATTGTGTAAAAATCCTTTTGAGGGAGAAGTAATTAATAAGAATTGTATAAAAATCCTTTTGAGGGAGAAAGACTGATTAAGTATTGTGTAGAAATCCTTTTGAGGGAGAAAGAATGAATAAGTACTGTGTAAAAATCCTTTTGAGGGAGAAAGAATGAGTAAGTATTGTGTAAAAATCCTTTTGAGGGAGAAAGAATGAATAAATATTGTGTAAAAACCCTTTTGAAGGAGAAAGAATTAATAGGTATTGTGTAAAAATCCTTTTGAGGGAGAAAGAATGAATAAGTATTGTGTAAAATCCTTTTGAGGGAGAAAGAATGATTAGGTATTTTGTGAAAATCCTTTTGAGGGAGAAAGAATAAATAAGAATTGTGTAAAAATCCTATTGAAGGAGAAAGAATGAATAAGTATTGTGTAAAAATCCTTTTGAGGGAGAAAATATGAATAAGAATTGTGTAATAATCCTCTTGAGGGAGAAAGAAGGAATATGTATTGTGTAAAAATCCTTTCGAGAGAGATTTAAAGAATAATTAATGTGTAAAAATCCTTTCGATAGAGATTTAAAGATTACTTAATGTGTAAAATTCCTTCCGAGAGAGATTTAAAGAATAATCAATGTGTAAAAATCCTTTCGAGAGAGATTTAAAGAATAATCAACGTGTAAAAATCCTTTTAGGGATATTTAAAGTGAGTACTGCATAAAAATTCTTTCGATAGATTTAAAAGATAAGTATTGTGTAATAATAATTTCGAAAGAGATTTAATGTTAATATTGTGAGAAAATCCTTTCGAGAGAGATTTAAACAACAAGTACTTCATAAAAAAATCCTTTCGAAAGAGTTTTAATAAGTATTGCATAAAAATCCTTTCGAGAGAGGAATAAGGAATCGGTATTGTGTAAAAATCCTTTCGAGGGAGAAATAAAGAATAGTTATTGCATTAAATTCTTTTCGAGAGAGAAATAATGACCAGGTATTGGAAACCTGAATTTCAAGTCAAAGGTCCCCTTTGGTGGGCGTGGTCAATATAAATAGGATTCATCTCCTGAATAAAGATAATTATTATCAAAATTTTCAGGCAATTTTAAATCATAAATAAATTAGAACTTACTTAATCTCTGTCTCAGGAAAGAGTTCGTTTTGACGCGGCATGTCCCTATTAGTTCCATGGGTTCTCCTGTGAAGTAGAAAGAGAATTAAAGAAAACTATTGTGTCGGTTTCGTCTGTCCGTCCGCACTTTTTTTCTGTCCGCCCTCAGATCTTGAAAATTACTGACGCTAGAAGGCTGTTGATGATCCAACCTCCGATCATCAACCATTATAAATTGCAGCCCTCTAGCCTCAGTAGTTATTATTTTATTTAAGGTTAAATTTAGTAGCTATGATCGTGCGTATGGTAACGATATAGGCCAAGCCACCACCGGGCCGTGGTTAAAGTTTCACGGGCCACGGCTCATACACCATTTTACAGAGACCACCAAAACATAGATCTAGTTTCAGTGGCCTTGATTTACTTGTTTTTAATACAATCAGATAGAGATTAATTAAAAAATACAAATTTTTTCTCTCGATTAAGAACTTTCTCGTGAGAGTGACTTATTTTCAATGGTTCTCTGACAAAGTTTAAGAATAAAATTCTAATGAATTATGTTGTTAAGTATAAAAGTAGAACAAAGATATATACAAAAATACTTCATAGGCATCATCGGCTCTCCTAGCAAGTTTGAAAAGAAAATTATAATAGATTCTGTTTTTTTTTTTTTATAATATAAGACAAATATTAACGCAACAGTACTTAATATCTCTCCAGATTTCAGATTAATTGTTGCACGAGTTTCATTCCTAAAGGAAATATCCAATACTTTCAAGATTTACTGAGCTATTGGTGCTTTCTTTCTTCCATTTAGAGCCGATGGGGCAAGCATCCCAAATCCAAACAATAATAAAAAAAAAGGACACGTTTCCAGGAATGAAAAATCGAACGAATTTTTGAAAACAGGTTGGCGATGAACTCTAGATTCTCTATAAGAGCAGAAAGGAAACTCAAAACAAGATTCATAGTGTCTCCTCACTTCTTAAGTTTAGTAATGCTGATTTCATTCACTGAGAATCAGTCATTATAACTGTGATTTGCTTACTTTTATATGGGTACAAATCCAAAGAGACTTATAGTCATCTCTTGAAATGAGAATACTGTATATAAACCGAGGATACTGTCTTGAAAGTATTTCCTGTAACTTGTACCAGTATAACTGTGTTTTGCTTCCTTTCAAAGTAAACTTCTCTGACCTGGATACCCATTAGAGCTCATCCTCTGTAACTTACATTTGTCATAACTGTATTTTGTTTCTTTTTAATGGTTCAATGAGTAACATCTCCAAACAGATATTGTGTAGAGAGTATTTCCTGTAACTTATATCGCTATAACTGTATTTTGTTTCCGTTCAAAAAGTATATATATTTCTCCAACCGGGTCTGCAATCACTAACATTTGATATAACTGTATTATGTTTCCTATACTATTATAGTAGATTCACATCAACCGTGTATTTGATGTCTAGGCCAGTCCCTTACGATGCTCCTGATTGGCTGTTGATAAGCCAATCACAGGGCTGGAAATTCTCAGTCTGTCTCGAGAGTTCACATAGGCAGGATGTATTTTCCACCTCTCCTAGGGGGATTATTTTGAAAGACGTATCACTCAGGAGAGGTGGAACATAGATCCTACCCATTTGAACTCTCTCGAGAGACTGAGAGTTTTCAGCCCTGTGATTGGCTTATCAACAGCCAATCAGGAACGTCATAAGGGAATGGCCTAGACATCAAATGCACGGTTGATGTGAATCTACTATAGCAAGCCTGTCAAAACCCTATAGACAAAGGGTACGTTCTAGGGAGTACCCCCTGCCACCTACATAAGGTGGAATCGGAAAACACTACCATTGAATACATACAATGTCCAGACCAAAAGCCAATAGCTGGGAAACTATGGTAATGTCACTGAGCGCAGAAAGGAAATTAGAAAAAAAAAAAAACAATCCTAGGAGAGGGTTATGGAAAGCAAGGTGGAAGAAAGATGACGTGAATGGAGGTACTATAGCAATACGGTAAAAAGGAATAAAAGAGGTTGCAGCTAGTGGCGTGAGGAACCCCGCGAAGAATCTCTGATAGCGCCCATAGCTAGGATCGAATTACTGGTGTGGTATTACGAGAGAAGCACTTAACCACTTAGCGGCACAACGCTTAGCCTTGGTTTAATACTTTGTTCGTTGCTCAAGGTGCGTCTAACAGGCGGTAGAATGTGTCATATGCATACGTCGACAATTATCACAAACAGGTCACAAACACGTGTCGTCATTTATTGCAAACGGGAAATAAACGCATGTCGATATTTATCACAAAAAATCGACATTTCTGGCAAACAGGTCATAAACACGTGTCGACATTCATCGTAAACGGATAATAAACGCATGTCGACATGTATCACAAACAAATGTCGACATTTATCACAAACAGGTCATAAGCGCATGTCGACATTCATCGCAAACAGGTCATAAACACATGTCGACATTTATCACAAACAGGTCATAAATGCATGTCGTCATTCGGCACAAACAAACGTCGTCATTTATATTAAACATGACATAAACATACGAAGACAATTTATCGCACAAAGTTCATAAACGCATGTCGACATATGCGTTAAAATTTATCACAAACGCACTTCGATATTCATCACAAACATGTTATCAACACACTTGCACTTGACATTTATCACAAACACATATTCGTAATTTTACTGACAAGTAAGAATTTTTTGGGGCATTTTTTCCCTTGGAACCCTAGTTGTTTTTGTTTACCTTCTCATACAATTCTTTGTGTCACGTTCTAAAGCAGAAGTAAATGCCAATCCTTCATACCCATCGTATATTTGATAATATGAAAGGATTACAATTACTTTTTGACGGACAAAGAGTTAAAAATGATTTTTTGACGATTTTTGTTTCAGTAGTGAAAGAAATTGTTACAATTACCTTTTGACGGACAAATGAGATAAAAATAATTTTTTTAACGATTTTTGTTTCAGTATAGAAAGAAATTCTTACAAATACCTTTTGACGGGCAAATGAGTTAAAGATAATTTTTTGACGATTTTTGTCTCAGTAAAGAAAAAAATTCTTACAATTACCTTTTTAGGGACAAATGAGTTAAAAATATTTTTTTTACTTTTTGTGTTTCAGCAGAGAAAGAAATTCTTACAATTACCTTTTGACGGACAAATGAGTTGAAATCATTTTTTTAACGATTTCTGTTTCAGCAGAGAAAGAAATTCTCACAATTACCTTTTCTTAGACAATGAGTTAAAAATAATTTTTTGCCGATTTGTGTTTCAGGAGAAAAAGCAATTCTTACAATGACCTTTTGACGGACAAATGAGTTAAAGATAATTTCTGACGATTTGTGTTTCAGTATAGAAAGAAATTCTCACAATTACCTTTTGACGGAGAAATGAGTTAAAGATAATTGCTTGACGATTTGTGTTTCAGCATAGAAAGAAATTCTCACAATTACCTTTTGACGGACAAATGAGTTAAAAATATTTTTTTTGACGATTTGTGTTTCAGCAGAGAAAGAAATTCTCACAATTATCTTTTGACAGGCAATGAGTTAAAAATAATTTTTGACGATTTGTGTTTCAGTATAGAAAGAAATTCTTACAATAAACTTTTGACGGACAAATGAGTTAAAGATAATTTTTTGACGATTTTTGTTTCAGCACAGAAAGAAATTCTCACAATTATTTTTTGACGGACAAATGCAGAGGCGGAAGTAACTCCAGTCAGTGAGTTATAAATCCTTTTTTAAAATAGATTTTGGACGATTTTTCCATTGGGAACACTTTTGCGTCACTTTCTACAGCTGAATTAGACACTATCCATCTGACAAAACCACTGGTAATTTAGAAACAAATTCCAGTTAATTAGAATTTCCTTTTAAACTCCATTCAATTACAATTACCTTTGGACGAACAAACGCAGAGATGAATGTATACCCCTGTTACCACAACAACTTAGGAACTAACTAGCGCAGTGCAGATGGGCTAGGGGTCGGTCTAGTGAGCATCCGTGCCTTCAGCCTTTCATAATCAATTAACGTTTGCTCAGTCACTTCCTACTGCCGTTGTTCGGTGGCTGTAGGGATTACTGACAATCACGTAACGGAGAGAGAGGAGAGAGAGAGAGAGAGAGAGAGAGAGAGAGGGCGGGGGGAGCCCCCTTTATCAGTCTTGGTTATTGTTGATATATTTGTACAAAATATAAAGCAATAGTGAAATGGATGATGAGAGAGAGAGAGAGAGAGAGAGAGAGAGAGAGAGTGAAAGGGGGGGGTTGGGGGCGAAGCTCCCTTTACTAGTCTTAGTTATTGTTGGTATATTTGTACTAGTTATGTGAATATCAATCTTAAAATGGATGACTTTTCTGAGAAAGAAGAGAGAGAGAGAGAAGAGAGAGAGAGAGAGAGAGAGGGGGGAGCTCCCTTTATCAGTCTTAGTTATTGCTGAGTTATTTGTACAAAATATATGAATATCACTAGTAAAATGGATGACTTTTCTGATGAGAGGGAGAAAGAGAGAATGTTTGCGTATTCTGATTAATGAAACTATGAGGGAGTATTGTGGAAAATGATAATTCACTATTCATAAACACCATAAATATTCATAAATGTGAACACATACACTGACAGACGTAGATAAATACATATCAGCCTTCATTCCTTCGTTTGTCAAAGGATAAACAAACTTGCAAAGACACAAACACGCACAACACATACGCACAAACAAGGGGAAAATATATTCTCCCTCATTACTTCGTGGGAGTAATGAATTCGCAAAATATTTCCCAAGGGAACCACAAGGCGGAATTCCTTGATGAAGAACAACGCCGCCACCTGCTCCCCAACAAGACAAACACCAAGGAACAACCCCCCCCCCCCCCCACCGCAAGAACTGAAGGAAATAAGGTAAGTGCAAAGTGGTGGTACACACCCGAGTAATTTGAAGTCTGACTAAAACGGAAATATCCAACGTTGCAGAACTTAACATATATATGAGTGTGAAAGGAAACGTTTATGATAAATATCTTAAAATAGTTCAACAGATAAATGGAAATTTCAGGGTCAAATGCAAAAAAACCTGTATCAATGAAGGTCTTATTCCAGCAAATAAAAATTATTTTAATAATTAAGTATGAAACCCATAAAATTACTGTGTAATAACGTGTTTACTTATAAGTATTTACATTCTATTTTATAAGTAAACACGTTATACACAGTAATTTTGTGGGTTTCTTTTTCAGTCTTCAAAATGAAAACTGATAGAAGTTTTTGTTTGGATAATAATAATAATAATAATAATAATAATAATAATAATAATAATAATAATAATAATAATAATAATAATAATGAGTTATTATTAAAAACAATAATATTTGTACTTATAAATGAAAATATTTACACATACGGAACACATATAATAATAATAATAATAATAATAATAATAATAATAATAATAATAATAATAATAATAATAATAATAATAATATCCTTTATTTCAGCTCTGGGCCATATACATGGAATATACATAATGAGTTATTATTACAACCAATAATAGTTGTCATTATAAATGGAAATATTTACACATACAGAACCCCACACTATATATACCACCCAGTCGAATTGGAGGACTGTGATAGACACAAAAATAATAATAATAATAACAATTATGATTGCTATCGTTGAGAAAATTTACATATATTGGATTGTCTAAGAAGATAATTTTAACTTACTTCCTTAGAATGAAAAACTATGTAAAAAGACAAATTGACAATAATAATAATATCCTTTATTTCAGCTCTGGGCCATATACATATATATTGGATAAAAAAAAAGACATTGATTAAGCCATTGGGTTATGTTTCTATAAAGTAGTAACTCAGTGAATTATTGGAGGAACAGTCGAAAGATAGTATATCATTAGAGTTATTCATTAGCAGATCCAGAAAAAAAAAATCAGGGGGGCGCGCCACTAATTTTCCTACCATACACACACACACACACACACACACATACACACACACACACACACACACCACACACATATATATATATATATATATATATATATATATATATATATATATATATATATATATATATATACATATATATATATATATATATAATATATATATATATATATATATATATATATATATATATATGTGTGTGTGTGTGTGTGTGTGTGTGTGTGTGTGTATGGTAGGAAAATTAGTGGCGCGCCCCCCTGATTTTTTTTCTGGATCTGCTAATGAATAACTAATGATATACTATCTTTCGACTGTTCCTCCAATAATTCACTGAGTTACTACTTTATAGAAACATAACTCAATGGCTTAATCAATGTCTTTTTATTTATCCAGTATATATCATTCCTTTATTCTATTCCTGTTCTTGTAAATTTGTCTTTTTACATATTTTTTTTTCATTCTGAGGAAGTAAATTGTAAAATCTTTACATTCAGTACCATATAAATTACTGAAAAAGAATAAGAAAATACATATATTAACAATAAAAACTTCAAAGTTAGAAGCTATCTTTTATTGGAGTTAGCACTTTCTGATCGTTTTCTATGTCATGCAAGAAGAATTATAGAACATGAATAAATAGGATAGACTATGAAGTTATTGATGTACGTTTTTTCCAATTTCAAAATACTTTCTTTTCGGTAATATAATACCTCCACCAGCGGATCCAGCTGGGGTGGGAGTTGGGTTGAAGATTTAACTAATAATAACATAAATGGGAAATATAAAAATGGGAAAAAATAAATATATGCGTATATATCTTTGAATTTAAATCAAGAAGAAATAACAAAAAACCCTGATGATTATACGAATGAAGTTACGGCCACTTTATATATATATATATGTAGGTTTTTGCCACGGAGGAAAAAATGAAAAGCGAGATAGACAAGCACTTTCGGTCTAGTGCGACCCTTTATTCAGGCCCAACTCATATTATATATATATATATATATATAATATATATATATATATATATATATATATATATATATATTATATATATATACATATATATGATATATACATATATATATATATATATAATATATATATTATATACATATATATATATATATATATATAATATATATATATATATATATATAATATATATATATGTATATATACTGATACATATATTATAATATATATAATATATATATATATATATATATATTATATATATATATAATATATATATATACTTAATATATATTTCAAAAAGGTGCGAACATGTAGACATCAGAGGGTTACCGAAACTCAGAAGATCAATTAAGGAGTTTATTATGATACGTTTCATGTCATCCTGACACATCATCAATCTGTAATGTAAAATAAATTCACATTTATGAGAATTATTGTTGAAAGCTAAAAATACTAAAATTATTTAGAAGGTGACATTAAAATTGAAGAAATTTAGGATTAAAAAGGAATATTAACCTTAATAAAGCGAAGGATAAGAAAGGAATGGCTGTAGGACCGTCGTTTGCCCAGATCTCGACTACGCCAAGATGTGTACATGTTCGCACCTTTTGATGTCCGCACACCTCCGAGATGTTCGTCTGTTGTTTGCCTTCCTGTTTATCTTCAAGCTCCGCCTACGTAGGATTAAAAATTTTGCCCAGATCTTGAACAACCGTTATCCTTTGGAGATACTTCAACTTTCCAGGAATCTTAAGAAAACTACACTAAAACTTGAGAAGTCCAGATGTGATGTCGAGTTCCTGCAGTATTGTCAGATCAACGGAGTGTACCCCAGATTCCTTCGCTTCAAACTATACAATACTGCCCTTTACAGCACTGAATTCTACCAAAATGCATTGGAGGAGCTTCTATCCAAAGAAATCGATCTTAAATTGCGTACTGTTGAAAAATTAAATGCTGACTGTCACAATCTACAAACTGCGTTATTTAATAATATGTCCTTTCTAGATAAGATTTTGTACAAAAAGTTATTTTGTGAATTTATCAACAACTTTATCAGCAATGTACATGCCCGCCACCAAACAAAACTTGAATTCAAGCATTGGGTGTTCATATTCCAAATTTTAGCTATAGAAATAATTGTATTTTTAATATGTCTAGCTATTTTTTATCAAAAAGGGAAGAATTTATTCTGTCTTTTGGTCAGGACTTCTGCCTTCCGTCCTATAGACCAGGCTTTGCTAATTTTTATTTGCCGTTCGAGGTCTTGTTTCAGAGACTCAAGGGTCTTAACCTATCTGACAATTTGAGTAACTTGCAACAGAGAATGTCAACTGCTTTGCATGACACATATAAGAACGCTAAGGTAAGGTGGACACCTTTTTTTTCAAAAGAGAGGATATGAAAATACCTAAGTCCTCGAAAGAGCAAGAAATATTATAATATGCAGACCTGATAAAGGCAAAGGTATGGTTATCCTCAATAAACAAGTCTACGTAAACAAGGTCATAACAATACTTTCCGATACTTCTAAATCTAAATATTTAGGTGAACCAAGCTTTTTAGAAATCTTTAAAAGAGAAGATAAAATTAACAGAATCTTGAGGAAACTAAAAAATCAGAAAATCATAACGGAAGAAACGTATCAGAAACTTTTTGTTACAGGATCATCCTTTAGCGTTTTATACGGCTCCCAAAAATTCACAAAGAGGGCTGTCCTATCCGACCAATTGTTTCTTCTTATAATAGCCCAACATACAATCTCTCTAAATACATTGTTACTTTACTTAATGAAGTCCCTCAACCTGAACATACAATAAAAAATGGCTTCGACTTTCAGAAACTTATTGTCATGCAGGACTCAGATCACTATATGGTTAGTCTCGATGTAGACTCTTTATTTACCAATGTACTTTTAGAAGAGACAATTAACATATTTTAGACATGGTTTTTTTAAATGCTGATGACACTTTCCACAGTTTTAATAGAAATTTGTTTAAGCAATTATTGGAACTTGCTGTGCAAGATTCCGCTTTCGTTTTTAATGGTCTTCTGCACTCGCAGGTCGAGGGCATGGCCATGGGGTGACCTTTAGCCCCGATTTTTTGCCAATGTCTTTATGGATTTCTTAGAGAAAATTTTTTTAGCCGAATGCCCAAGTTCTTTTAAACCAACTTTTTACAAGAGATATGTAGATGATACTTTTATTTTACTTAGACATGCAAGGCAGGGTGATGCGTTTTTGGAGTTCGTGAATACTCAGCACAGTAACATAAACTTCACCATAGAAACTGAAAAAGATAACTGCTTACCTTTCTTAGCTATCAAGATAACCAGAGATAATAATAAGTATAATACTTTTGTCTATAGGAAACACCTTCATAGGAATGGGAGATAATCTTTATAGTTCATGCTTCATCAATTTTAAACTAAATGCCATCTCCACTTTGGTCTTTAGAGCACTTAGGTATGCTTCTGATTGGAAATCATTCCACACTGAAATTTAATCTTTACAAGATTATTTTTTAATTAACTCGCACCCTACGGAGGTATTTTATAAAAAGGTAAATAAATTATTTAACTTAAACTTCACGGAAAATACCCCTTCCTTTGATGTACCAAAACTACCCATATACGCCACTATTCCATATTTTTTCAAAAATGAATTAGGAGAACGTATCAAGAAAATTATTGAAAGAGTTCGGAAGTCTCAAAGTTAATTTAATACCTATTAATCCTCTCAAAATAGGCTCACTTCTTAGTCATAAATGAATTTGCATCTGTTTATGCGATCCAATATTATTTACAAATTTACTTGGCCGGGATGTCCCGGTACTTACGTTGGATCGACGAAACGCTTGTTGCAAGTTCGATGTTCTAGTCATTTGGGAGTGAGCTACAGAACTGGCCAGAGGATAACCAATCCTGAATTTTCTAACATAAGAAATCATGCAGCTATCTGTAAAATTGAAATTAGCAAAATTTTTTTTCGATAATTGACAATACCCAGCACAGCCAATATTAAACACTTGAATCTTTACATATCAAGCACCTCGTTCCTTCTCTCAATTCTAGTCAATCCTCTACTCAGCTTTTCTTGGCGTAGTCGAGATCTGGGCAAATGACGGTCCTACAGCCATTCCTTTCTTATCCTTCGCTTTATTAAGGTTAATATTACTTTTAATTCTAAAATACTTCAATTTTAATGACACCTTCTAAATAATTTTATAATTTTAGGTTTTAACAATAATTTTTGAATAACTTTAGTATTTTATGTTTTCCTTTTTAAAATAACATGTAAACTTTAAATATATATATATTTTTATAAATGTGAATTGATTTTACATTACAGACTGATGATGTGTCAGGATGACACGAACCGTATCATAATAAACTCCTTGATTGATTCTGAGTTTCGGGTAACCCTCTGATATATATATATATATATATATATATTATATATATATATATATATATATATATATATATATATATATATATATATATATATATATATATATATATATAGAGAGAGAGAGAGAGAGAGAGAGAGAGAGAGAGAGAGAGAGAGAGAGAGAGAGAGAGTTGTGCCTGAGTAAAGGGTCGCACTAGACCGAAAGTGCTTGGCTATCTCGTTTTTTATTTTTTCCTTCGTGGCAAAAACCTTTTATATATATATATATATATATATATATATATATATATATATATATATATATATATATATATATATATATATATATATATATATATATATATATAAAGTGGTTGTACCTTCATTCGTATAATCATCAGGTTTTTTATTTCTTCTTGATTTAAATTCAAACATATATATATATGCATATATTTATTTTTTTCCCATTTTTATATTTCCCATTTATGTTATTATTAGTTAAATCTTCAACCCAACTCCCACCCCAGCTGGATCCGCTGGTGGAGGTATTATATTACCGAAAAGAAAGTATTTTGAAATTGGAAAAATGTGCATTAATAACTTCATAGTCTATCCTATTTATCCATGTTCTATAATTCCTCTTACATGACATAGAAAACGATCAGACAGTGCTAACTCCAATAAAGATAGCTTTTAACTTTGCAGTTATTATTGTTAATATTTGTATTTTCTTATTGCTTTTAGGCATTTATATGGTACTGAATGTAAAGATTTTAAAATTTACTTCTCAAAAAATTTATTTAGTTAAGGCTGTACCATTTACCCTAAGGTTTCCCACTTATTTCCTTTTTAGTATTCTCTCTTAAAAGTAAATTATATAGAATTGGCCCAACATGTTCCAGATTTTCCTTAAATATAAAGAATTTACAACCTATAATTGCAGATCTTTGATTAAGAAATAATGCCAGCTCTCAAAATGGTGGGTAAAATTATCATCACGGGCAATCTAGCCAAATTGTATAAGCTACACCATGTCACATATTCTAGGTTCTAGGAAGAGATTAGCATACCCTGACATGTGTTACTGAGGTGCAATTTTTTCTCTCTCTCTCTCTCTCTCTCTCTCTCTCTCTCTCTCTCTCTCTCTCTCTCTCTCTCTCTGACAGAATCAGTGAACTGAATAGAACAATAATTTCAGAAATCTTTCACTGTCTGTCTGTCTATTACTCAAAATGTTTTCTTTCCTGATTAAGAGTAACTTATAAATGTTTCTTTGAGAGAGAGAGAGAGAGAGAGAGAGAGGAGAGAGAGAGAGAGAGAGAGAGAGAGTAAATTAGAAGAAAACCAGAAGGGAGGAGAAAGAAATAAAAATAAAATTACAAGTTTGCTGCACACTCCTGGAGAGACCGAAAGGAGAGAGAGAGAGAGAGAGGAGATCGAGATGAGATGAGAAGAGAGAGAGAGAGAGAGAGAGAAATTATAACTTCAAACAAGTATGAAGCAAGTATTAAGAAAAAATAGATTCCTATAATTCCTCATCTCTCTCTCTCTCTCTCTCTTCCGGAGAGAGAGAGAGAGAGGAGAGAGAGAGAGAGAGAGAGAGAGAGAGAGAAAGAGAACACTATGCCCCCAAAGCATAATAATTCCATTTACATTACAAACGAAGAAAAAATATGAGTGTCTACATTTGGAAAATGTTCTATAGCGTAGGCGATATGAAACATGAAGGCAATTTGAACCATATATGAAAAAATAACTCGAAGAGCGTGTCCTATATTTTATTTATTATTTATTTTCACGTGCCAGTGAGAGAGACATCTGTCAAGTTAAGTAACAGGGGAGAAAGAGGCCTTATGACTAGGGTTTTTAGATGTGTTTTTTCTTTGTTGGGTTCCTGAACTGGAATAAAAAAAAATGTTAGATTTTCATAATACTAAAATATCCGTCAATTTTAAATTGTCATTGTTTTCCTTTCACAGAATAAACTGATAAAAAGGAAGGTGATTGCAAAGCACTTATTATTATTATTATTATTATTATTATTATTATTATTATTATTATTATTATTATTTTGGTCTATCACAGTCATCCTATTCCTCTGGGTGGTTTTTATGGTGTTGGATTCCGGGTTGCATCCAGCCTCCTTAGGGGTCCATCACTTTTCTCCCTATGTGTTTCTAGGTGTACACTCTTCTGCATGAGTCCTGGAGCTACTTCGTCATCTAGTTTTTCCAGATTCCTTTTCAGGGATCTTGGGATCGTGCCTAGTGTCCCTATGATTATGGGTACAATTTCCACTGGCATATTCCGTATCCCTCTTCTTATAGCCCAGTTATTAGAAAAGTAGTATAGATAAATGGGTAAATAAATAGATTAAAATATATATTAATCCGAGAAACAAGGTTAGCTGTTTTAAGGTAGCAATGCATTGCATCTTTAATTGAAATTTTGAGGTACTAGAAAGATAATTCTTTCGTAGGCAAAAAATAAATAAATAAAAATAAATAGGATAAAATAAAATAATAATTACGAAATATGATCTGACCATTTGAATAACATGTTTATGAACTGAAGTAGCGATATTAACAAGAGGTTTCTTAAATGAGATAAAATATACGAACACAAGAAAATATAAAAAAAAGAGAGAAAAAACGAAAACGCAAGAGAAAATAAAAATGTTAATAGAAGCTAAAATATGCCTGAAAAATGATTACGAATAAACTTAGGTAGTATTCTCATAAATGAAGGAATAATTATATAAACACAGGAAAAAATAAAAAAAGAGAGAAAACACGAAAACGGAAGAAAAAATAGAGAAATGTGAATAGAAGGAAAATATTTCTGAAAAATTATTTCGAATAAAAGTAGGTTTTCTCATAAATGAAAAGATAAAATAAGAGCGAAAACACGTAAACGCAAGAGAATATTAAAATGTTAATAGAAGTAAAAATATTCCTGAAAAATCATTACGAATAAACGTGAGTTGTCTCATAAACGAAGGAGTAATATATAAACACAATAAAATAAAATAAAAAGAGCAAGCTCGTGAACACAAGAGAAAATTAATATATGAGTAGGAGCAAAAATATTATTGCGAATAAAGTTAGGTTGTCTCATAATTGAAGGAATAATATATAAACATAAGAAAAGATAAAAAAAAGTGAAAACGAGTAAATTACAAGATAAAATAAAAATGTGATTAGAAGCAAAAATACCTGCAAAATTATTACAATACAATTAGGTTGTCTCATAAATGAAGGAATAATATATAAACACAAGAAAATATGAAAAAATAGTACAAAAACATAAACGCAGGATAAAATAGGTAATATAAATAAAAGCAAAAATATTCCTGGAAAATGATGAATAAAAATACTGACGGATAATAAAAATATAAAAGCTACGTCAGGCCGATGATCGGAGGAAGTATACCATAATATAGGTTAAGAAAGGGTGAAGAAGGCGGAAATGATTGATGATTCTGGGGAGAAAGTCGCCTGAATTGAGAACAGAAGAGTTCAAAGAAGGCAAGAAATGAAATGATGGATGCTTGGTCTCAAGTGGGGACAGCGTATTGGAAAAGATGGTAAAGCTCTCTCTCTCTCTCTCTCTCTCTATCAGTGGTAGTATAGTGAAATGTGGATTTTATATTTAATGGTGAAAATAAATATGAATACATTTAATTCAGTCTGTCTATGTGTCTCTCTAGTACTCAAAGGGTATTCTTTATTGATTTAGATGAACTTATAATTGTTTCTTAGAGAGAGAGTGGGAGAGAGAGAGAGAGAATGTTGTCAACATATATATATATATATATATATATATATATATATATATATATAATATATATATATATAATTATTATTGTGTGTGTGTGTATATGTGTGTGTGTACATAAAATGAATTGTCTTACTAAATCTTCATAAAACATAAAACGACGATATATACGAACCGAAACATTAATCACAAAATCACGAAAGAAAAAAAATTAAAACTAAAATAAACGCAAACCATATCTGAATATACTATAACGTCCATATACATAACAACGTCTATGTATACATATATGCAAATCGTCCCTAGCGAATGAAATGAGCTTATCCATGGAGAACAAGAACGTTAAAAGCAAGCAACAAAAACCCAACCTTGGCCGACTACGTAAAACAAATGCCCCCAGAGAGAGAGAGAGGAGAAACGATGCGAACTTGTTTAAGTGGAAATTTATCGCTATGCTCTTAGCGAGGCCCCAGCAGCAGCAGCAGTAGTAGTAGCAGTAGTATATAGCAGAGGCAGTGCAGTAGGCAGCGGCTTGCGCTAACTCTATAAATGAGCGCTGTTTGCTTTTTTATGCCCGGCAGTATATATTTTCCCGCTAGCGCGAAATACTTCTATCGCTTTGGGAAGGCTTGCATTGTATTGGGGCGGTCTCTCTGTGGTCTTTCGTGCCGGTGTTTTGTGTAGATGAGGAAGTGTTTTGGTGTGTGTGTGTGTGTGTGCGCGTCTGTGTACTTAGGTGTATATATATATATATATAATATATATATATATATATATATATACATATATATATATATATATATCTATATATATATATATATATATATATATATATATATATATATATATATATATATATATCTATACAGGAGCCCATAAAAAACACCAAATATAGAGAGAGAAAAGTACTATATTTCAGAGACTGCTGTCTCCCTCATCAGGTAGATGAATGAGAAAAGTTTACAGAAAAGGTGGTATTTATACCAATAGGTCCATCCACAGGCAAGCCAATTTAGGTCACCCCGCTGATAATCTTCCTTTAATCTTCTTAAGCGTTGGTTGAATTAAAATCTTTCGATCGTATCTGAATCCCATGCTCCTTTTGAGATGTTCATTACCTAGATCTCTTTTATTAAAGCCGATTCCATCATTTGACTCTTGTACCGGCAGTTGCTGCTATAAATTATACGTGACAAATTCCAGTTTATTCTATGGTTATGTTCATTTATATGGTTGAAAATAGCTGAGCTCTGTTGTCCATACCTAACTGACCGTTTGTGTTGTATTCATCTCTGGGGAAGTGATTTACCTGTAAATCCGATGTAAGATTGGTCACAGTCCGGGCATGGGATTTCATAAACCCGTGTCCTTGGGGGATGTCTTTTGTTGGACGTTAATCAGGGATTTGGCTAAGGTGTTTGGGTAAGTAAATGCAAAAGGGTTAGATTTTCTGAGGGTCTGAGTCACCTTCTTAATCGTGTCCAGGTGTGGAATTATTATTTTATTGTTGGGTGTATCTCTGGTCTTGTCTTTTGGCAGTCAGTAGAAAATTATGTTTGCTTTGTGAATTGCTCTCTCAATTGTATGGCCAGGATACTTTAAAGACGAAAGTTGCTTACGAATTAGTTCAAATTCTTTTTCCAGGAAATCTGGGGAAGAAATTCGTAAGGCTCTTAAGAACAGGTTGCTGGCTACATCTATCTTGATAGCAATGTCGTGATAGCTAAAGTAGTGAATGTATGAAAGTGAGTATGTTGGTTTTCTGTATATGATAAATTTATATTCTAGCATGTCTCT
>NC_087219.1:28577993-28583473 GCF_015104395.2 Macrobrachium nipponense
GAGACGTGGAGAAGTTGATCAAGAAACGCGCAACAGCTGAAGAACCAACACTTTATTATGTCAGTATTGAGGATACTTATGACATCATCAAGAGGGCACATATTGCAACAGGTCATGGTGGCCGTGACAGAATGAAAGCTTATTTTACATCAAAGTATGCAAACATCACTAAAGAATCTTTAGAGATGTTTAAGTCTTACTGCATTGTCTGTCAAGAAAAACGGAAGCGTCTGAAGACTGCTGGAGTTGTTGTAAAGCCTATTTTAAGCAGTGATCTCAATTCTCGGGGCCAGGTTGATCTGGTAGACATGCAGTCATCTCCCCAAGCTCAGTTCAAGTGGATTATGGTACACCAGTGCCACTTATCAAAGTTTGTGATACTTCAACCTCTTACATCAAAAAGAGCAGCTGAAGTTGCCTTTTTCAACTGCTCGACATCTTCTTGCTGTTTGGTACTCCTGCAATCCTTCAAAGTGACAATGGTTCTGAATTTACATCTCATGTCATCACAGAACTAAAAGATCTTTAGCCAGATCTCATCATGGTCCATGGAAAACCAAGACATCCCCAAAGCCAAGGTTCTGTGGAACTTGCCAATGGGGACATCAAGGATATGTTGATTGCTTGGATTTCAGACAACAACACACAGGATTAGTCCATTGGTCTTCGTTTTGTCCAAAACATGAAGAACTCCGCCTATCACTCAGGTATAAAGCGCACACCCTACAAAGCTATGTTTGGTTGTAATCCTAAAGTGGGTCTAAGATCATTATGTCTCCCTTCAGAGGTTATTGAGAGACTTCAGACAGAAGATGACCTGCTGGCCCTTATTTCAGAACCAACAGAAGATGAAGCGCCAGCTCACACCTCGCCTACAGCAGACACTACAGCATCAACCAACACTATTCACCCTACACCAGACCCTACAGCATCAGCCGACACTGCGCAGTCTCCACCAGTCCCTACAACATCAGTCGACGCTGATCAGATTACACCAGACCAAACACCACCAACCCCCACCTCTCAGCCTACACCAGACCCTGCAGCACCAGCCGACACTGCTCTGTCTACACTCCCAACGGTCCAATCCCCACAGCCTACACCAGAGTTCACATTGCCAACCCACACCCATGAAGAGTCTCCACCACTCAGTCCGTCACCACTTACAAGACGTGAGCGTGAGATAACACAAGGCAGGAAAGGAAGCTGGCAAGAGAAGCACAGCTCTTGCAAGCTGAGCGCATGGTAAAGCGCAACAGGTTAGACTCGAAGGCAGGGGAAGTAGGAAATAATGTTGCAGTTCCTATTCCTTTGGTGGATAGGGGACGAGGGGATGCACGTTATATCCTCGGTGTCATCGTTGATCGTGATGAAAATGACCTTTACACCATAGCCATTAAGAGTGGCATAATCAAGACCAAGTATTCACGCAACCAATTTGATCTTTGTCCGCAGAAACTTCTCACTCAGTCTGATGTCAAACAAGATGAGCAGGTTTCCCTTCGGCAAGCTTTGAAATCTACAGCCACTTGTGGTCAGGTTTTCTTAAAATGCGGCTGTGATACAGGCAAAAAAAAGGGTTCTACAAATCGATGTATTTGTTACAAGGCTAAGCGCAGGTGTAACAGTCGATGTCATAACAGTCTAACGTGTGCAAACAAGTGACTAAGGAAATCTGTTCAACAGAATTTTATAATTTTGACTACTTGTATTTCTAACTGTACAAACAAATAAGTAACGTAGTTCAGTGCAATGTTCAAAAGTGTTTTATAATTATTTTTATTATTTTAACAAGTACAACAAATTAGTAAATTCGTTCAGTAAATGCTTAAAAATGTTTATAATTATTTGAATAATTTTAATAATTTTAAGACTTTCAACGAAATGTTTATATGTGTTATACACAAAGAGAAAATCACTAATAATAATAATAAAATAATAATAATAATAATAATAATAATAATAATAATAATAATAATAATAATAATAATAATAAGGTTCCGATGAAGTCCATGGATACTGGCTCAAAAACATCAAGGCCCTACACCCACGAATAGCAGAACAACTCCAGCATTGTATCTCAAATCACCAAGCACCCAAATGGATGACCACAGGAAGAACATCCTTAGTACAAAAAGACAAGAGTAAGGGAAATATAGCCAGTAACTACAGGCCTATCACCTGCCTACCAATAATGTGGAAGTTACTAACAGGTATCATCAGTGAAAGGCTATACAACTACCTAGAGGAGACAAACACCATCCCCCACCAACAGAAAAGGCTGCAGAAGAATGTAGGGGCACAAAAGACCAGCTCCTGATAGACAAAATGGTAATGAAGAACAGTAGGAGAAGGGAAAACCAACCTAAGCAAGGCATGGATAGACTATAAGAAAGCCTTCGACATGATACCACACACATGGCTAATAGAATGCCTGAAAATATATGGGGCAGAGGAAACACCATCAGCTTCCCTCAAAAAATACAATGCACAACTGGAATACAATACTTACAAGCTCTGTGGTATAAGACTAGCAGAGGTTAATATCAGGAGAGGGATCTTCCAGGGCGACTCACGTCCCCACTAATCTTCGTTAGTAGCCTTGATTCCCATGACAAAAGTACTACAGAAGATGGATGCCGGTACCAACTCAAGAAAAGAGGCAACAGAATCAACCATCTGATGTTCATGGACGACATCAAGCTGTATGGTAAGAGCATCAAGGAAATAGATACCCTAATCAAGACTGTAAGGATTGTATCTGGGGACATCAGGATGGAGTTTGGAATAGAAAAATGTGCCTTAGTCAACATACAAAAAGGCAAAGTAGCGAGAACTGAAGGGATAAAGCTACCAGATGGGAGCAACATCAAACACATAGATGAGACAGGATACAAATACCTGGGAATAATGGAAGGAGGGGATATTAAACACCAAGAGATAAAGGACACGATCAGGAAAGAATATATGCAGAGACTCAAGGCGATACTCAAGTCAAAACTCAACGCTGGAAATATGATAAAAGCCATAAACACATGGGCAGTGCCAGTAATCAGATACAGGCAGGGAAAAAATAGCGCAGATGTGGAATGGACGAAGGCAGAACTCCGCACCATAGATCAGAAAACCAGGAAACATATAACAATACACAAAGCACTACACCCAAGAGCAAATACGGACAGACTATACATAACACGAAAGGGAGGAGGGAGAGGACTACTATGTATAGAGGACTGCGTCAACATCGAAAACAGAGCACTGGGGCAATATCTGAAAACCAGTGAAGACGAGTGGCTAAAGAGTGCATGGGGGAAGAAGGACTAATAAAAGTAGACGAAGACCCAGAAAATACAGAGACAGGAGAATGACAGACAGAACAGAGGACTGGCACAACAAACCAATGCACGGACAATACATGAGACAGACTAAAGAACTAGCCAGCGATGACAATTGGCAATGGCTACAGAGGGGAGAGCTAAAGAAGGAAACTGAAGGAATGATAACAGCGGCACAAGATCAGGCCCTAAGAACCAGATATGTTCAAAGAATGATAGACGGAAATAACATCTCTCCCATATGTAGGAAGTGCAATACGAAAAATGAAACCATAAACCACATAGCAATCGAAAATGCCCGGCACTTGCACAGAACCAGTACAAAAAGAGGCATGATTCTGTGGCAAAAGCCCTCCACTGGGAAAAAAAAGGGGGGCCCTGTGCAAGAAACATCAGCTACCTTGCAGTAATACGTGGTACGAGTACCAACCTGAAGGAGTGATAGAAAACGATCAGGCAAAGATCCTCTGGGACTATGGTATCAGAACGGATAGGGTGATACGTTGCAAAACAGACCAGACGTGACGTTGATTGACAAAGTCAAGAAGAAAGTATCACTCATTGATGTCGCAATACCATGGGACACACCAGAGTTGAAGAGAAAGAGAGAAAAAATGGATAAGTATCAAGATCTGAAAATAGAAATAAGAAGGATATGGGATATGCCAGTGGAAATCGTACCCATAATCATAGGAGCACTAGGCACGATCCCAAGATCCCTGAAAAGGAATCTAGAAAAACTAGAGGCTGAAGTAGCTCCAGGACTCTTGCAGAAGAGTGTGATCCTAGAAACGGCACACATAGTAAGAAAAGTGATGGACTCCTAAGGAGGCAGGATGCAACCCGGAACCCCACACTATAAATACCACCCAGTCGAATTGGAGGACTGTGATAAAGCAATAATAATAATAATAATAAGGCTATGAATAAACACTCCCTCGCTCCCTCCCTCAAAAGTTTTAGCCAGGCTGTGTGATGAGGACACCAATTTTCCAGCCATTTCACGTAATTGCTGAATATTTTAGTTGTTTCATGAAATGACCGAGTGAAATGGTCATTTCGTGAAACGACTGAAATTTCAAGGCATTGCATGAAATGGCTAGTTTCTCACTTTGACTGTAACATATACAAGGCTCGAGACATCACATTTGAAGGGAAAACACTCTTCAGTGCAACACAAGAAAACACAGTAATAGTTGGAGACTTCAACACACATCACCAGAGTCTAAACTCAACACAATAAACTAACACAACTGGTACACATCTACACCTGTTATCATGTGAATTCCCAGAGGTGTGCCTACTAAATAGTGGAGAGCTAACTCATCTAAAAGGAGGGAGACTAGATCTAATCTTCACAAACTCAGAACTAAAGGAGCAAGCAACATGGAAGCTGTATGAGACTCTCGTGAGCAATCACAGAGCCATTGACATTGGCCTACAGCTCAAAAATCTGCCCCCTATACTGCCGCCACCAGAGAGATGAAACCCCAAGTTTGCAAACTGGGCTACATTCGAAGCCACAATGATGAGATGGGTGAGGGACTACATTGTAAACCCAGAAGAGTTCATTAGCAAACTCAGAGAGGTAGCAAATATGTCCATGCCAAAGACCAAACAATCCAGGACCGATCACAAAGATGCATGGTACTACTGTGAAAGAGTCAAAGAACTCAATGCCAGAGTTAACAGAGTCCGAAAACTCTTCAGATGGGAGCCATCTGACGAGATGCACAGACTTCTCAGAGAGGTAAGAGCCCATGCAACTGAAGAGAAAAAAGATATCAAATAACAGGCATGGTGTGCCAACATCAGCAGACAAACTCCAGTAACCCAGATCTGGAAATTCCTTGCATAATTGCAGGGAAAGGAAGAACAGAGCAAAGCATCCATCCCAACCCACAAGAAGAAGCTGACAACATAGCCAGAAACTTCACAGAGAGGACAAAATCCCACAACCTTCCCCAAACAACACGGGAAAAAATAAATGAGATTTCCCCAGGAAGGTGGAGAGAAATAAATACTGCCTGCAACATGCCTGATGACACAGGCACACCCTTCACTATGGAAGAACTAAACAATGCACTCGGCAAGGGGAAAAGAGACACAGCCCCTGTAGCAGATGCAGTCACCTACAGCATGCTG
>NC_087219.1:28596473-28601473 GCF_015104395.2 Macrobrachium nipponense
TCCGTTTCGAGGAGGATACAGTCTGTAATTGTTGTCGTCGAGAGTATCCGGGAGGGAATCAAACGAATGTATCTAAGTTAATAATTCTAGAAAAAAAAAATGTTCTCTGTTAACAAGAACCACCTACTCAGCCGCCTACAGAAACTGTAAATACAGGAAAAGCTCCCGTAGGGCGGTAGGGCCGTCAGTACGCCCCACACAGTACCCTGTAGGCGTTACTAAAGGTTCTTTGCATCGTTCCTTCGGCCCTTAGCTGCAACCAGTTCCATTCCTCTTACAGTACCTCCGTTCATATTCTCTTTCTTCCATCTTCCTATCCACCCTCTTCGAACAATTATTTCAAGGTGCAACTGACAGGTTTCACCTACGGTTACGCCTTTCAGACCTACCTACTCTCAATTTCCACTTGAAGGCTAAATGACCACGTAGGTGCTAGTGCTTGATTCGTGGATATTGACGTATAATAATAATAATAATAATAATAATAATAATAATAATAATAATAATAATAATAATAATAATGAATATGACGATGACGATGATGATGATGATGAGGAGGAGGAGGAGGAGTAGGAGGAGGAGGAGGAGGAGTAGGAGGAGGAGGAGGAGGAGGAGGAGGAGAAGAATAAGTGGCGCATAATAATAATAATAATAATATAATAATAATAATAATAATAATAATAATAATAATAATAATAATAATGAAGATGATGATGATGAGGAAGAGCAGGAGGAGGAGAAGCAACAGCAAAAACAAAAAAATAGCAATAATGTGACGTGAAAAAGTGATCATCTGTCACTCTTAACTAAGCAGTAAATCCGAGCTATATCAGCCAATTATAATTCGAGTTGATTAATTTAGTCAAGTGGTCAGCGTATCCGGGGCGGATGGGGTATTTGGCGGGGGGGGGGGGGGGGGGGGGGGGGGGGGGGGGGGATGCATATTAATAAAACGAAAGTGCCTACTCACACCTACTGGCTCTTGATATTTTCGTAATAATGGCAGGTGTCTCACGCTGATAATAATATTTATATTCATGTCTTGTCTATTCCTTCCTAAGGTATTTGGTAATTTTCTACTTCCTGAACTATGGCTGACAACATATTGGTGTCCCTACGTCATTCATTATTATGCCAGGCAACATAAAGATTTATTTCATATCTTCCCCTACTTCCATTTATACGAATAATTCCTCTCAACTCGCTACACTTTTCAGTGAATACTGTTGCTACGAGACAATTACAGAAGCAGATGCTCTGTCTCTAGTCAGTTCTAGATCATAGCTTATTTTCATCGCAATTTTTCTCTCTCTTCAACAACAGTATTTTTCTCTCTTATTTTCCCTTCAACAACTGTATTTTTCTCTCTTTTTATCCATTCTACAACTGTATTTTTCTTTCTTTGTTCTCTTCAACAACTGTATTTTTCTCTTCTTTTTTATCTCTTCAACAACAGTATTATTTTCTTCGTTGTTCTCTTCTCTTTTTTTTATCTCTTGAACAACTGTATTTTTCTCTCTTTTTGCTCCTCAACAACTGCATTTTTCTCTCTTTTACTCTATAAAACAACTGTATTTTTATCTTTTATCTCTAAAACAACTGTATTTTCTCTTTTTCTCGTCAACAATATTTTTCTCTTTTTTTCTCGTCAACAACTCCTTTTTTTTTTTGCCTTCAGCAAATGTATTTTTCTCTCTTGCATAAAAGAAAGATTGAAGAAATGTATTAATTTCTCTCCTTTTACACCTTTACACCTGATGTAGCCTCTATTCTAATATACATATATTTGTAATGTGCACTAATGAGGATATTTCGTCCCTAACGAGCAGGAATCAGCGATTATATTTTGTTTTTTTTATTTGTACACACAAATAACTCGGATAGAATATGGCAAAAGAAAGCCTTTCCAAGATGAGTCAGCGTTCAGCTATCTATCTATCTATCGGTCTGTCTTTCTATCTATCTGTCTCATTTGGAAATATAACTCATCAAAGTTCATATAAACCAGTAGGGCTCCCTAAAAGCGATGACACGCGAAGCTTCCAGTTAAACCATCAAATTGTTAACTAGGTATCTCGAAAACTCTCTGCTACATAAACGTTATCGTTAATTATATTACAAATAGTTCTTCCAACATCAAACTGCTAATAACATGACAAACGATACAAAGCGAAATTATTCTTTATAGCGGAGGTGAGAAGACATTGTTTAACTAAGCCCAGTATTCGAGGAAACTGTCGAATTTGACGCTGAAATCATCAGTTTTGAGAAAGTTATAATGCAATAATTAAAACATCATTTAAGTGTGAATTTATGATATTTTAAAAGTAGATATTATATGAGATGAAATTGAAAGACGTAAGGTTTTATCTGTGGAAAGAATTTTCAATTTATCTTCAATAATTTTGGAGATGTTAGCATTTGAATAGATAGCGTCAGGGCCGGGCAGGGTCGGGCTGGGCCGTGCCGGTACGGGCCGGTCTGTCCTGGGTTATAATAGGTCCCAACGGACTGTGCTGGGTCGTGCTGGGTCGGGCCGGGTCAAGACAGCTCAGGCCGGAGAATGCGGGGTCGTGGTGGCACGTGCTGGGCCGTGCTGGACCGTGCCGGGTCGTGCTGGGTAGTGTCGGGACGGGCCAGGCCGTGCTGGGTTGTACCGGGTCCCACCAGGCCGTGCTGGGTCGTGCCAGGTCGGGCCGGGCCGCCAGGAGTGAGACTGTTTGTAGTTAGAACTTCACTTCGCTCATAACGTAATAAGAAAACAGGAAGTAAGCAATGCTTTCAGAAAGTAAATATGCAAATGAATCCTGTACTATGTACAGAAGAGATCAAACTCCATTTTGTCAAAAGCTCTGGAAGCCTGAAAGATTTATTTGGAATTTCTGGAGTCCATTTGCTCAAAGTTCATCTGCATATCTCCCTTTCACGAACCCTATCCAAAATGTCAGCTCAATAAACAAGTGCTAATGCATAAGGAAAGTCTTTCTATAATAATCTTTCAAATATCAAAGGCCACGTTAGTTGTAAATATTTTTTTTTTTAATATCACATTTTCAGGAATTTTGTTGGTGTGTGAATAAAAGAAACAGTAAAAATGAATTTTTAGAAAATGTTTCTCCAATCAACTTTCAAATACCAAAAGCCTCGTTACTTTTAAATATTTTTTCTCTAAAATAATATCAAATATTTTAAGGAGTTTAGGGGCGTTAGACTAAAGAAAAACAGTATATCTCTATTTCAGCATAGTAAAATAAATAGGTTCTCGTGGTAAGTATCCTATTGCAAAAACGTTAGTTTGTATCTAGTCTTACTAGTAAAACCGCCTTCTTTTTATCTGAACTGTGCTCATAATAGTCTTTATAAGTTTACAATTGGATATTACAGCATAAATGTCCTACGTTTTCAGTTATCTTTTTACATGTGCCGCTCTTGTAAAACACCAAATCGTGCACCGACATAGCCAGTATGTTTATTCATACCAGAATTCCCCCCTGTATAAAAAGTCTGTGACAAAACCAAATTTCGAAGATACTGAAAAGAAGAGACGGGGCCAGACCAGTCAAAATGTAGGGGAAAAGGCACAAAATCTTAGTACTAACGAGATGAACATTGCGCATGAAATATCCTAAAAATCAATGGTACACGGCTGCTTAAAGTAGCGTTGCAGATGGAGGATATAATCCTGGATAATTCTTCCCCCTCAAGCGATTGTTACAAAGGACGATTGTTCACCTGGGACGAAGGTGTTTTTAATTATCTAGGATGATTTGTTACTCATGATTTTCAGCAATTCCTAAGTACTTCTGCATTGGGTATATGTACTGGGCCATAGGCAATCCTTCAACAGCCATGATAGTTGCATTGCCATGTCGTATTTTTTTACAAACACAAACACACGCATTATAATATTATATTATATATATATATATATATATATATATATATATATATATTATATATATATATATATATATATATATCCATATATATATATATATATATATATATATATATATATATATATATATATATATATATATATATATTATATATATCGATATATCTATATCGATATATCTAATGATATATATATACTATATATAGTATATATATATTATATATATATATATATATATATATATATATATATATAATATATATACAACAGCTAACTTGTTTTTTGAAGCAGAGAATGTCACTGGATTTTTTTATTATTATTTTAGAAAAGGATTCAGTAGAAATATGCACAACACCAATTGTGTCGTACCTGCCCTGAATACCTGTGGAATCCAATAACCTCCAGTTATCTGTTGGCCAACATGTTACTCTGATGAATTCACTTAATTCTCTTTCCAAAATGAAAATCAAATTTTTTTTTTATAACAGTTTTGAAAATACTACGTGAGTGGTTAATTCCATTTTCTTTCATGCTCGCAATGCGGATCTGGCAAAACACAAATACCAAAATAGTTTCGATATATCTTTTGCTTTTGGGATATACTCTACATGTTTTTTTTTCTTTTTTTGTGTTTATGACAGGTAGCATATGCTATACGTGAGACATCGGTGTTGAATTTTTTTTTAATATTTCGTTAATTTTTTATGTCATATTTTCATTTCAGATCAATAATATTTGTCGGATATTAATATCCTATATTATCAGTGTATATCTTAAAATTCGTATCTTAAAGAAAGGTTAATTAAACTAGCAACCATACATTTTAGAAAATAGCATCTAACTAGGCATAAAATAATGATTTTATTAACTAAACATATTTTGAACAATTAATAGCTGCAAAATAGAAACTCTGAACTATAGCGTTATGAACATTGACTTTTTTTTAATATTCCGTTAATTTTCGATGTCATATTTTCATCTCATATCTATAATATTTGTCGGATATTAATATTTTATATCATCAATGCATATCTTAAAATTCGTATCCTAAAGAAAAGTTAATTAAAATAGCAACCATATACGAGTATATGCTAAGTATCAA
>NC_087219.1:28611473-28618973 GCF_015104395.2 Macrobrachium nipponense
ACACAATAGATGTAAAACAGAGGATTAAGGCCAAAGCACATAAGATCCAACGGTACATGAACAGGAATAAGGGATACCAACAGAACAAACTATTCGGAACCAACCAGAAAAGACTATACAGCCAACTAAGAGGGGAAGAAAACCACCAAGAAATTCCTGAAGCCGAACCAAGTAAGAGACTCCGGGAAAACATATGGAGCAATCCGGTATCACACATCAAACATGCAACATCGCTCCAGGAAGTCAAGGAAGAAGAAACAGGGAGAATAAAACAAAGATTCACAAACATCACGACTGACACAGTCAGACACCAACTAAGCAAATGCCAAACTGGAAAGCCCCAGGTCCCGAAGAAGTTCAAGGATACTGGCTCAAAAACTTCAAGGCCCTACACCCACGATAGCAGAATAACTAAAAGCATTGTATCTCAAATCACCATGCACCCAGATGGATGACCACAGGAAGAACATCCTTAGTACAAAAAGCCAAGAGTAAGGGAAATATAGCCAGTAACTACAGGCCTATCACCTGCCTACCAATAATGCAGAAGTTAGTAACAGGTATCATCAGTGAAAGGCTATACAAGTACCTAGAGGAGACAAACACCATCCCCCACCAACAGAAAGGCTGCAGAAGGAAGTGTAGGGGCACAAAAGACCAGCTCCTGATAGACAAAATGGTAATGAAGAACAGTAGGAGAAGGAAAATCAACCTAAGCATGGCATGGATAGACTATAAGAAAGCCTTCGACATGATACCACACACATGGCTAATAGAATGCCTGAAAATATATGGGGCAGAGGAAAACACCATCAGCTTCCTCAAAAATACAATGCGCAACTGGAATACAATACTTACAAGCTCTGGAATAAGACTAGCAGAGGTTAATATCAGGAGAGGGCTCTTCGAGGGCGACTCACTGTCCCCACTACTCTTCGTAGAAGCCATGATTCCCATGACAAAAGTGCTACAGAAGATGGATGCTGGGTACCAACTCAAGAAAAGAGGCAACAGAATCAACCATCTGATGTTCATGGACGACATCAAGCTGTATGGTAAGAGCATCAAGGAAACAGATACCCTAATACAGACTATAAGGATTGTATCTGGGGACATCAGGATGGAGTTTGGAATATAAAAATGCTCCTTAGTCAACATACAAAAAGGCAAAGTAACGAGAACTGAAAGGATAAAGCTACCAGATGGGAGCAACATCAGACACATAGATGAGACTGGATACAAATACCTTGGAATAATGGAAGTAGGGGATACAAAACACCATGAGATGAAGGACACGATCAGGAAAAAATATATGCAGAGACTCAAGGCGATACTCAAGTCAAAACTCAACGCTGGAAATATGATAAAAGCCATAAACACATGGGCAGTGCCAGTAATCAGATACAGCGCAGGAATAGTGGAATGAACGAAAGCAGAACTCCGCAGCATAGATCAGAAAACCAGGAAATATATGACAGTACACAAAGCACTACACCCAAGAACAAATACGGACAGACTATACATTACACGAAAGGAAGGAGGGAGAGGACTACTAAGTATAGAGGACTGTGTCAACATCGAGAACAGAGCACTGGGGCAATATCTGAAAACCAGTGAAGACGAGTGGCTAAAGAGTGCATGGGAAGAAGGACTAATAAAAGCAGACGAAGACCCAGAAATATACAGAGACAGGAGAATGACAAACAGAACAGAGGACTGGCACAACAAACCAATGCACGGACAATACATGAGACAGACTAAAGAACTAGCCAGTGATGACACATGGCAATGGCTACAGAGGGGAGAGCTTAAGAAGGAAACTGAAGGGATGGATAACCCAGCGGCCAACAAGATCAGGCCCTAAGAACCAGATGTGTTCAAAGAACGATAGACGGAAATAACATCTCTCCCATATGTAGGAAGTGCAATACGAAAAATGAAACCATAAACCACATAGCAAGCGAATGCCCGGCACTTGCACAGAACCAGTACAAAAAGAGGCATGATTCAGTGGCAAAAGCCCTCCACTGGAGCCTGTGCAAGAAACATCAGCTACCTTGCAGTAATAAGTGGTACGAGCACCAACCTGAGGGAGTGATAGAAAACGATCAGGCAAAGATCCTCTGGGATTATGGTATCAGAACAGATAGGGTGATGCGTGCAAATAGACCAGACGTGACGTTGATTGACAAAGTCAAGAAGAAAGTATCACTCTTTGATGTCGCAATACCATGGTACACCAGAGTTGAAGAGAAAGAGAAGGAAAAATGGATAAGTATCAAGATCTGAAAATAGAAATAAGGATATGGGATATGCCAGTGGAAATTGTACCCATAATCATAGGAGCACTAGGCACGATCCAAGATCCTGAAAAGGAATCTAGAAAAAACTAGAGGCTGAAGTAGCTCCAGGACTCATGCAGAAGAGTGTGATCCTAGAAACGGCACACATAGTAAGAAAAGTGATGGACTCCTAAGGAGGCAGGATGCAACCCGGAACCCCACACTATATAAATACCACCCAGTCGAATTGGAGGACTGTGCTAGAGCAAAAAAAAAAAAAAAAAAAAAAAAAAAATAATAATAATAATAATAATAATAATAATAATAATAATAATAATAATAATAATATAAAATAATATATAACTTTTTATATTTGATAATTTTCCTATTGTAAATATCATACTTTAGTAGAACAAAACTAAATCTAAAACATACATACATACATACATACATACATACATACATACATACATACATACATACATACATACAGGAGAAGATCTCGTCACTTGCGTCAGAAAACATCAGGAAATTGAGTAGTGGAAAGTGATTCGACTTTTCCATTTTCATTTCATTTCCTTGCTAAGGATTACCCCACTAACATCCCTGAGCTCAAATAGGGTTCAAGGCTACTGCAGAATGACCTTCAGTAGTTCTCAGAATAACAATTGTTCAAGAAAGCGCCGTCCGTCAGCGCACCTAATTTCGCACACTGTAGGCGTTACTTACGGTTCTTTACGGCGTCCCTTAGACCCCTAGCTGAAACCCCTTTACATTCTTTTTACTGTACCTCCGTACATATTCTCTTCCATGTTCCTCTCCACCTCTCTTAACAATTTTTTCATAGTGTAACTGCGAGGTTTTCCTCTAGTTACACCTTTCAGACCTTTTTACTGTCAATTTCCATTTCAGCACTGAATAACCTCATAGGTCCCAGCGCTTGGCCTCTGGGTTGAATCCTGTATTCTATTCTATTCTAAGACTGTAATTTATATTTGCTTTAGGATTCCACTAGTCCATTTTTTTTAAATCATGTAGAATACTCCAAAAGATAGGGTTATATTATCATAAAAATAACCTTCAGTAGCTCTCAAAATAGGCGTCCAAGAATATGATTAGTATTTAGATCATTGACGTTTACTGGTGCACTCTTGTAAATCATGCAGCGGATTCTTAAATTAAATATCCCTAAGTTCAAACAGGAGAATAAAGGTTATATTATCTCGAGAACATCTTTCCGTAGGTCTTAGAGAAAGGTATCAAAGAATGTTATTATTCATATTTGCAGTGAATATTACCGGTCTATTTTTAAATCGTGTAAAATCCTCTAAAGTTGAAGAACAAACTGTAAAAGGGTTTGAAACATTTTTAATTTTAAATCATGAAGAGTCTTTTGAAATAAAAAAAAGTGTTAGATCTTTCTCATCCAAAGTCATATTTCATTTTCTATCAGACTTTTTAAATCATGAAGAGTTCTGAAATAAAAAAAAAATAGTGTTAAATGATTTTTATAGGATTTGAAACGTTTCTCATTCAGTCAAATTTTTTTCATTTTAAGTCATGAAATCTGAAATAAAAAAATAGTGTTAGATCTTTCTCATCTAAAGTCACATTTCATTTTCTATCAGACCCTTTTAAATCATGAAGAGTTCTGAAAAAAAAAAAAATAGTGTTAAATTATTTTTAAAGGATTTGAAACGTTTCTCATTCACTTTCTATTAAAGTTTTAAAATAATGTATAGTCGTCTATACATTATTTTAAAATAATGCATTTTCCTAATGCATTTAGTCTTCTACGACTGCCTTTGAAATTTGCAAATATTACGTAACCGTAGCTTCATTAGTCGTTTTCAACGCTAGATCATTATTTTCCACTGTTTTCCAACGCTAGATCATTTTCCAATGGTTTTACGCATTCGCATTTCCATAAACGAACCCAATTCTGCTCTGAGCATAAAGAAACCCTCCATTATAATCGAGTGAACCATGTAACATTCTGGCTAAATTCCATGATAAGCTTCTCATAATTAATTCTGTTTTTTTATGCTGAAGAAAATTACTGCCTTGACATTAGAAACCAATTTATACTTGACGTCACTTTTGCAATTTGACGTCCAGAATTAGTAATGGTTGGCTGCATTATATTATCCACCAACCTACCATTCCTTTTCAAGAAGAGTATCCCAGTCAGGAAATGTGACAAAGGCAGGTCCTTCCCCGCAGGATCTGGATAGATTACTCAGCGGTGGTCTCCCACTGAGAGTCTCCTGCCAGGATATCAAATTCTGTGCATTTCTTCTTTGAGTTTCTTATATTTATATGAAAAAAGAATTTCTTCCACAGGGTAATTCTCGTGGCTGACTAAAACATGAGAAAAGATCCATAGGCGCACAGGTAGATGGTGAGAGAGAGAGAGAGAGAGAGAGAGAGAGAGAGAGAGAGAGAGAATATTCCTAGATATTTTGACAAGACATGTCGAAAAACACTAAACACACGCATATATATATATATATATATATATATATATATATATATATATATATATATATAGATATATATATATATATATATATTTATTTATTCTTACGTATTGGGGCACGGCCTTGTGGACCCCAATCGTAAATGAAAAATATTAGAGGGAAAAAATGGAAATAGAGGGCTTCTGACTTACCTTAGATAACTATAAAAAGGATTGATGTGGTTAGTTTACTCTACATGGTCGCCATTGAAAACCAGCTAATTAATTTGTATTACATTTATTTACAAGAGGCCATTGAATGGCCTGGGATAAGGCAAGGCAACTTGGCTGCACGTGGACCACTCCTATCTCTCACAATAGGGGAGAGCTGGCCAAAATCAAATTTACTTCAATGCTGGTTTCCAAAATTGATCATAGGTATCTTGCGTTAATGAAGCACTTGTGAGGAGATGGAACACGTGACTCAGCAAACATGGAAATTAGTCCCAGTTTAGACACAAGATAAAATAAGGACTTCTTGCACTATATTTCAGCTACAAGGGCAGTCAATTTTATTTAACACACACTGGGAGGAAATCTAGTGTTTAAATGAAATATTCAGTGAAGATTTAATTAATCTTGAACAGGTCACAGGGGTAACGCAAGCCCCGATGATGACAAAGGAATTTCAGTAGAGAAGTGATAAAAGGGATATTTGAAATGGAAATAGCAAAATTCGTCTTGGAGGAACAGGGCTGGTTGGATTCTGCACTTTCGAGACGTACCTTTAATCCTTAGAGGCTTGGACATGTGTCATGATGTATGAAGGGGGGCAACAACCAGCGTGGATGACACAAAGGCAGACTTCCAGTAAGAGACTGGACACGTCTGTCCTACAGGAGCAACTAGCGTGGACTGAGAACAAATTCAGGTGCGAATCTTGGGTGTTAGGGGCAGCTTCTCCCCCTTGTTGGCAGGCCATCCTGGGAACAGAACATATCGCCGGTAAGAGGTTCACAGGATAAAAGATCTTAAGAGTAAGCCTAAGAAGTACCTATCTAGCGACACAATTCCTTTTGGGATACGCCCAAAAGGCTTACAGGAATCATTATCGCAACCCCCACGCCCCCCTCCGCTACCAACGGCTGGTGCCGGACATGCCTATCTGGCCTGAGTTTTCCCTCCTAAAGTCAGCTGATTAGGTGAAAAATGGCTGCTCTTCTAGCAATTGAATAATTTAAATGACTGCTAGGTAGACGAGGGAGACAATGAACATATCTATATATATATATATATATATATATATATATATATATATATATATATATATATATAGTATATATATATATATATATATATATATATATGTATATATGTGTGTGTATATATATATATATATATATATATATATATATATATATATATATATATATATATATATATATATATATATATATATATATATATATATATAATATATATATATATATATATGTATATATATATATATATATATATATATATATATATATATATATATGTATGTATGTATACATGCATACATACATACAATACATATATATAAAATGTGAGTGTGTGTAAAAGTTTCTGTTTATGTACATGAGGATTTTACCATATTACCATAATAATCCATAATCTGACTCATATTCAGCCGAAGTATCTCTCTCTCTCTCTCTCTCTCTCTCTCTCTCTCTCTCTCTCTCTCTCTCCTCATCAACGCGTAGCTTGGCAGGAGCAGAACAGCCCACCTCATTAGCTGTTAATGATCAGTTGTTGTCTGCCACGAACGGCCATTCAAGTGAATCCAATTGTTCCGACTGTAAGTCTAATAAATCCTCAGCCATTTCATGAGCATTCAGCTATCTATCGTATTTCGGGTTCAGTTAGAGCAAGGGCAGTACCTCCTTTCGTCAGCGGTCAGGTTGCAACAGGTGACGAGGTAAGTGTTGAGTTTGATCAAAGTTGTTGGGTTCTGATCCTAAAGCATTTACGAGTCAGCAGGAAACTGTGGGTTATGACGTTTGTAATGTTGTAATGCCTTGATCAGTAACACTCTCTATTTTTGGCGATTATTATATGTAGTTTAATTATACCAAGTATATTTTTCTTAAGTTTTCATTTTGGTAGGAGTTTGGATTATTTTTTTTATCTTTTGACCTTAAGTTTTCATTTTGGTAGGAGTTTAGACTTTTTTTCATCTCTTTTAAAAGAGTTTTGTTTTGGTAATAGTTTAAATATACCAAGTATATTTGTTTAAAGAGTTTTCTCATTTTGGTAGGAGTTTGGGCTATTTTTTTCAAGTCTTATTTTTGTTTTAAGAGTTTTGTTTTATTAAGTACTATTCTACTCTTTCTGATCTAATAAGTTTAGTTAGATCTAAATTATGTATTTTTCATTCAAATATATATTCCCCATTCAACATCCGTTGCACTTATTTACAATTAATTTTCTTTCAATAAGAAGAAGACACAGATTTTATAGAGCAGGAAACTTCCAACAAAAATACAGGTCGGTGATGTTACTTACGACTTTATTGTGCCTCGTAGCCATTTGGAAATATATATTACCAAGATAATACACAACTAGTGAATTTCAAGACAAGTTTCATATCTTGAGAATCCCACTTTTAGTTCTTACGCCACTAGTAAAATATAACAATAAAATAATCATGCCAGTGAACAGTGCATATGCAGGGACTAAATAATTATACGTTGGCGCTTAACAAAAAGTATATGGAAT
>NC_087219.1:28621081-28633581 GCF_015104395.2 Macrobrachium nipponense
CGAGAGAGAGAGAGGAGAGAGTAGAGGGGAGGAGAGATTGTTCTCGTTTAAGCTTATTACTGAGAATTGAATAGTCTAATGTTCTTTCCCAACGCCCCACCTCCCACAACCATCCGAAAACACCACCACCACCACCACTACCTCCACAATCGGACCCCTACCCACAACATCTGCTATACGCTATACGCACCAAAATACAATCACTCTTAGCCAGTCATCAATTCCTCGATTGGTAAAATTTCGTAAAAATCCGTAAGTTAATTTTTTGGGGGGAATGTGTTAAAAAATATACCTGGCTAAACTGGCTAACAAAGAAAGGTCTGACAAAAGGGCAAAGAAATCAAAGCACAAACCAGGCCTCGTCTGTTTAAAACACAACCTGGGAAAATGTGCTAACAAAGGAACTGACATGGGCAAAGAAAGGAAAACACATATAACGCCTACTTTGTTAATAAAATAATCTGAAGAATTGTGACAAACATGCAAAGAGAGCAAAGCACAAACAATACCTTTATTTTGTTAGAAAAAACTTACTTTGAAAAAGGGGTTACCAAACAATGAACTAAGAAACAGGAAACGAAAGCAAAGCATAAACAATACCTCCCTTGTTCAAAAAAAAAAAAAAAAAAAAAAAACATACCTGGCGAAATTTGCTAACAGAGGAAGGAAATGACAAACAGGCAAAGAAAGCAAAGCACAAAAACATACCTAGCGAGATTTTATTGACAAAGGAACCGACAAACACGTAAAGAGAACAAACCACAAACAATACTTTCTTTGATGGTTACTTAAGAAACAAAAAAAAAGGAAAGCAGACAAAGACTTTCACCTGCACCAATTCAGAAACAGGAAGGAAAATAAACGACGACTTCTTCTTACCTTCCGCTTCTGCTTTTGCTGACGATGACCCTCTGCTCAAGTGCTCCTTGCGCAAGCATAAAGAAGCTTTTCAGGTTTTATAAGCTGCTTACGTCGAAAAGGGAGACCCTGCTTTCAAGCATTGGCTCCGCTTGTTTTCAGGTTCTGAGCGAGTGGAGGAAGCTGTGAAAAGCACTTATTGCTTCTGTCTCGCAGATCAGTGCTTGCGTCAGCTGGTGGTGATTCTGGCAGGGCAAAACTCGGGTAAGTGTAGGCGTGTGTTTATATGCGCGAGATATTCCACCCAAAATATTTATATTTATGATCTAAATACTTTATTTATCTTACAGTTGCATTCTTTTTTTAATAATAAACTGCTACTTCATATTTAGAAAATCTTCATATCAAGTTTTTTTTATGGTCTAGTTTTTTTTATTTATTTATTTAATCGTTGCATTTTTCAAAATAATATTACCATGGAACTTCTTCATTTGTTTTATCGCAGATTTTTTTTTTGTTATACGGAAAAAATTACGCTGAAGCTTTATATTTGCAAAATCTTCATATGAAGGTATTATCCATCTATGGTCTAATCTCTTAATTATTTTTACCCTAGCATATTTTTTTTATTTAGCGAAAAATATAACACAACTCCAATATGACCTTATGAAATAAAATTCATAACAACAAAGCGTTTTCTTCACATAATTTCCAGAGATGTTTGACTTACACGAGTGGTTGTGTCTGTGTTTGTATGTATGTGTCTGAGTGTGTGAATAATTCTGTTGCACAAACGCTTTTTGAAAACCTGTTCCCTAGTTAAAATACCATAGATAGTTTTTTATTGGCTTTTTAACAGACAAGAATACAAGCAGCAATGATTTGATTTCCTAAGTGGCATGTTGAATTCCTAATTTTACATATAAAGGTGACTTTCCAGTTTTGACTGGAAAAGTTAACAAAGATTAATAAGATATTTGAAGTGATATTTAAAACTAATTCACTTTTATAATGATCTAACATTAGTTTAATGTCTCTAAATGTAACTCTATATGAATGAACTAATATTAGTTTAATTTCTCTAAAAATCAACTTATCATTTTTAGTTTAAATATATCTAAAACTAACTCATTATTTAAGTGAACAGATGTTGGTCTAATGTATTTAAAGCTAACTCATTATTTGAATAAACCAACATTAGTTTAATAGCCAAGCTAACTCTCTAATTGAATTAACTATATTAGTTTAATATATTTAAACCTTACAATTCATTATTTGAATTAATAATAATAATAATAATAATAATAATAATAATAATAATAATAATAATAATAATAATAATAATAATAATAATAATAGGTCATCAATTGACTGGTTAAGCAACATTGGGGCTGGTCAGTCGTTGGATGGGTGACCGCTCTCCTCGGCGTTGATTCCTGGGGAAAGGATCTTTACCATAATTTCCTCAGTCTACTCAGCTGTAAATGAGTACCTATTCCTGATGGGGTAGGGTCCAGCTATGGGTTAAATAGCAAAACTCAGCAATGATGGAAAGAAATGAAGGATTAAACGACAACGACGTAAATGAAACCTCTGGCAACAGAGGAGCTTCGTCCGGCAGCCAGGTATTCAGCCCAATTGAAGGGGAAGACGGTCAGGTACTTGAAGGTCGTCATCCAGCAACTGACCACCACAACGACAGTAACCAACAACCAGAGACTGGAGCTACAGAAGCAAACCAGAGGAAGAAATGGACAAGAGAAGAAAATAAGGAAATATGGAGATGCTACATCAGAAGCAACCCGAAGGAGAGAGGATATAGAGGAAGGTTGGTCAACATCTGGAATGAGAGGAATAACACCCCCCAAACAGATCAGAGGCTGGCACACCAAGTAAGGAACATAAAGAAAAAGAACTGGCTCTCCCCAACTGAAAGAGAGGAATTGGAAAGGGAAATGACACACGGCAACGAATTACAAGAAGACGAACTGAGAAACGATACCACAGAAGACGACAGGGATGATGAGGTATCAAACAACGACATACGAAGAAACACCGACGAAGTAACAGACGGACGGAATGGGTAGAAAAGATCAGTCAATGGATGAAGCCAGGTACAGAAATAGAAATTAAGGGAGAAAACAAGTGAGGTCAATAAAATAATGAGACTAATACACACCACCAATATCACAGAAACAAATAACTTGACATATGCAGGAGCAAGATTAGTAGCAGAACTGATGGGGATATGAACACCAACACCACCAGCACAACCAACCCAACAGAAACCAAAATGGCAACCGCCTTGGAAAAGGCGCCTGGAAAAGAAAATCATGGTGATGAGATCTAATTGAGTAAACTGAAAGAGATGGCAGAAAAAAGGCTAAGAAGCAAGAAAACAAGGAATACAAAGTACAGGAGAGGGGACTAAACAACACAACAGAAGATGTAAAACAGAGGCTTAAGGCCAAAGCACATAAGATCCAACGGTACATGGACAGGAATAAGGGATACCAACAGAACAAACTATTCGGAACCAACCAGAAAAAATTATACAGCCAACTAAGAGGGGAAGACAACCACCAAGAAATTCCTGAAGCCGAACCAAGTAAGAAACTCTGGGAAAACATATGGAGCAATTCGGTATCACGCAACAAATATGCAACATGGCTCCAGGAAGTCAAGGCTGAAGAAATAGGGAGAGTAAAATAAAGATTCACTGACATCACAACAGACACAGTCAGACACCAACTAAAGAAAATGCCCAACTGGAAAGCCCCAGGTCCAGATGAAGTCTAAGGATACTGGCTCAAAAACTTAAAAGGCCCTACACCCAAGAATAGTAGAACAACTCCAGCATTGTATCACAAATCACCATGTGCCCAAATGGATGACCACAGGAAGAACATCCTTAGTCCAGAAAGACAAGAGTAAGGGAAATATAGCCAGTAACTACAGGCCTATCACCTGCCTACCAATAATGTGGAAGTTACTAACAGGTGTCATCAGCGAAAGGCTACACAACTTCCTAGAGGATACAAACACCATCCCCCACCAACAGAAAGGCTGCAGAAGGAAGTGTAGGGGCACAAAAGACCAGCTCCTGATAGACAAAATGGTAATGACGAAGAGTAAGAAAAGGGAAACCAACTTAAGAATGGCATGGATAGACTATAAGAAAGCCTTCGACATGGTACCACACACATGGCTAATAGAATGCCTGAAAATATATGGGGCAGAGGAAAACACCATCAGCTTCCTCAAAAATGCAATGCACAACTGGAATACAATAATTACAAGCTCTGGAATAAGACTAGCAGAGGTTAATATCAGGAGAGGGATCTTCCAGGTCGACTCACTGTCCCCACTACTCTTCGTAGTAGCCATGATTCCCATGACAAAAGTACTGCAAAAGATGGATGCTGGGTACCAACTCAAGAAAAGAGGCAACAGAATTAACCATCTGATGTTCATGGACGACATTAAGCTGTATGGTAAGAGCATCAAGGAAATAGATACCCTAATCCAGACTGTAAGGAATGTATCTGGGGACATCAGGATGGAGTTTGGAATAGAAAAATGTGCCTTAGTCAACATACAAAAGGGCAAACTAACAAGGACTGAAGGAATAAAGCAACCGGATGGGAACAACATCAAATACATAGATGAGACGGGATACAAATACATGGGAATAATGGAAGGAGGGGATATAAAACTTCAAAAGATGAAGACACGATCAGGAAAAAATATATGCAGAGACTCAAGGCGATACTTAAGTCAAAACTCAACGCTGGAAATATGATAAAAGCCATAAACACATGGGCAGTGCCAGTAATCAGATACAGCGCAGGAATAGTGGAATGGACGAAGGCAGAACTTCGCAGCATAGACCAGAAAACGAGGAAACATATGACAATACACAAAGCACTACACCCAAGAGCAAATACGGACAGACTAAACATAACATGAAAGGAAGGAGGGAGGGGACTATTAAGCATAGAGGACTGCGTCAACATCGAGAACAGAGCACTGGGGCAATATATGAAGACCAGTGAAAACAAGTGGCTCAAGAGTGCATGGGAAGAAGGACTGATAAAAGTAGACGGAGATCCAGAAATATATAGACAGGAGAAAGACAAGCAGAACAGAGGAATGGCAAAACAAGCCAATGCACGGACAATACATGAGACAGACTAAAGAGCTAGCCAGCGATGACAATTGGCAATGGATTACTGAGGGGAGAGCTAAAGAAGGAAACTGAAGGACTGATAACAGCAGCACAAAATCATGCCCTAAGAACCAGATATGTCCAAAGAACGATAGATGGAAATAACATCTTTCCCATATGTAGGAAGTGCAATATGAAAAATGAAACCATAAACCACATAGCAAGCGAATGTTTGGTACTTGCACAGAACCAGTACAAAAATAGGCATGTTTCAGTAGCAAAAGCCCTCCACTGGAGCCTGTGCAAGAAACACCAGCTACCTTGCAGTAATAAGTGGTACGAACACCAACCTGAGGGAGTGATAGAAAACGATCAGGCAAAGATCCTCTGGGACTATGGTATCAAAACAGATAGGGTTATACGTGCAAATAGACCAGACGAGACGTTCATTGACAAAATCAAGGAGAAAGTATCACTCATTGATGTCGCAGTACCATGGGACACCAGAGTTGAAGAGAAAGAAAGGGAAAAAATGGATAAGTATTAAGACCTGAAAATAGAAATGAGAAGGATATGGGATATGCTAGTGGAAATTGTACCCATAATCATAGGAATACTAGGCGGCACGATCCCAAGATCCTTGAAAAGGAATCTGGAAAAACTAGAGGCTGAAGTAGCTCCAGGACTCATGCAGAAGAGTGTGATCCTAGAAACGGCGCACATAGAAAGAAAAGTGATGGACTCCTAAGGAGGCAGGATGCAACCCGGAACCCCACACTATAAATACCACCCAGTCGAATTAGAGGACTGTGATAGAGCAAAAAAAAAAATAAATAAATAATAATAATAATCACCATCATCATCATCATCATCATCATCATCATCATTAAATTCGCAAATATCATTTCTATAAAGCATAATTTCTAGAAAAGACAGGTCCAGTTTTCTCCATAGATTTATCACTTCGTAAAATTCATAAAACTTTCTCTCCAATAAACTCTGATGGCTCCAAGAATGCAATATTTCATTCTAAATTATCAGGTAATTATTATTTTTTTGCATAATTATTATCGAAAAAATAATTTTCCATTATCAGCAAGATACGATTTACGAATTTTAAACAGATCATTATAATCACGCAGTCATTTACGCCCCATGAATTTTGCCTCGACCAGAAAAAATATTGTTCAATAGCTGCACCACTTCACTTTCAACCAGCCAATCACCGGTAAATGCTATTATAAATCTCTCTCTCTCTCTCTCTCTCTCTCTCTCTCTCTCTCTCTCTCTCTCTCTCTCGTGCTTAATTTCAAAAGTTTTATAAAAATTTATATTGAAGTGACATTTCCCTCACCCAAAATATTGTATCAGTACACAAACCTATCCACTCTCTCTCTCTCTCTCTCTCTCTCTCTCTCTCTCTCTCTAGAGCTCTCTAGAGCTCTCGTGCTTAACTTTCAAATTTGATCATGAAAGTTTTATAAAAAATTTCTGTTAAGGTGACATTTCCCTCACTAAAAAAACTTTCAGCGAACAAACATATCCTCCCTCTCTCTCTCTCTCTCTCTCTCTCTCTCTCTCTCTCTCTCTCTCGTGCTTAACGTTCAAGGTTGATAATGAGAGTTTTATAGAAATTTATATTAAGGTGACATTTCCCCCACCCAAAAAAACTGTCTCAGCACACAAACATACCCATTTTGCAACGGCCCCCCCCCCCCACCCCTCTCTCTCTCTCCTCTCTCTCTCTCTCTCTCTCTCTCTCTCTCTCTCTCTCTCTCTCTCTCCTCTCTCTCGTGCTTTAATTTCAAATTTGTCAATTAAAGTTTTATCGAAATTTCTGTTAAGGTGACATTTCGCCCACAAATATATCCATACACACAAACTATCATTTAGTATTATTGTTGGTATGCAGTAATATAACACCAGCCTCAGAAAATAATAACTTTGAACCAGAATGAAATGAAATAATACCCGATGTAGAAATTGATCCTCCAAATTGGCAGGTATTTGAGAATTGTCATAAAATGCTTTTGGAATCCATCGCTCGTTAGACTTTGTTACTTTATATCTTCCAACGAGATATCCTGAGAAATAACTCCCAAGGAAGGAAAGAATTCAGCAAGGAAGCCTAAAATTCCCCAATGTAAAAAAAATCTTTCCCCTGGAAGAAAATAATTCCGCTAAGAAGAAAATAATTCCGCAAGGAGGAAAATAATTCCCCAAGGGAAAAAATAATTCCTCAGGGAAGAAAAGAATTCCCCTAGGAAGAAAATAATTCCCAAGGAAAAAATAGTTCCCCAGGAGAGAACAGTTCCCCAAGGAAAAATAATTCCCCAAGGAAGAAAAATAATCATAAAAATAATTCCCAAGGAATAACAAAATACCCCGAGGAAGAGAAAATAATTCCTCAGAAAAAAATATTTCCCCAAGGAAGAAATTAATTCATCAGATAAAATAATTCCCTCCCCATGAAGAAAATAATTCCCAAGCGAAAAACAAACAAATCCCCAAAGAAGATAAGAGGTGGATGCAATCTCAGATGCATGATGAAATAGTCCTTGAAAAGTCTTACTTCTGCTGCTGGGGTGACGCAATAACGATCCCTTGACGAAATCCAGCGTCTCAGTCCTCAAAGCTTTCATCCATTTCTTTGGAATGAAGACTAAAACAATCTTTTCATATAGACGTTCCTCGTTATGCCTGAAACATGCTCGTTATAAGTTCGCGTAACTGCCATGTCGGTGGAATTGAACGAGCTAAACATGACGCCTTGGATCCCGATAGACTTTGAAGTTGCTTCTTTTAACAAGCGATGAAGGAGAGACGGTTTCGCTCCAGATACGGTCTTAGGTAATAATTCTGTCTCGACTAGTCTTATATATATAAACTTTCCTCATTATGCGCGAATCACGCTTATAGTATTGTTCGCGTACTTGCTTTTGTCGGTGAAGACGGTTTAGCTCAAAGTTGTATCTCTTTTTCTGAGACATTTTGTCCGAAGTTGCTTCTCATGGCAAGGAATAATTGTTAGAATTTTAATCGGGATACAGTCATAGGTAAAGGAACTGATAGGACTTTTACTGAAATAGGATTATGGAGACAAGGACGAGATAAGGCATATTCTCGCTCATTTGTTAAACAAAAGTAATACAGTTTTGATCGAGATACGAACATTGATAAACAGAACTTACTGGTTTTCCATTGGGTTATGGTTTACAGAGATAAGGAAATGGTATATATATTAAGGAGTAATGGTCAGCCACCGCGGAGGATTTCCATCTCCTAACTTTCCAAGCCAGTCCTTTGACTCTGTCCTCAGGCCTCTGGAACGTGATAAAGATAACTGGATGGTCGTCCTTTACAAGAAATAGTTAAGAAGCTTTATTACTTAGTGGGCAACTTTTTCCTCCTAAGATAATACCGGTATTGATTGTTAGCTTACAGCATTTCAGAATATAGTATTTGCTCAGAAACATACATGTGAATAATACTTGCTGGTTACAGAATGGTGATGTATCACACAAAACACACAGATGCACACTCACATACAAACAGAAGGAAGTGCTCGAAATATATGGTTGCAACGTTAAAATAGTGTTTTATGGGCCTTTTATGTTCACACACACAACACACAGACACACACACACACACACACACACACACACACACACACACACACACACACACACACATATATATATATATATATATATATATATATATATATATATATATATGTAGTATATATATATTTATATATAATTATATATATACATATATATATATATATATATATATATATATATAAGATATATATATATGTATATATATATATATATACATATATATATATATATATATATATATATATATATATATATCTATATATATATATATATATATATATAATATATATTATATATATATATAAAATTGTGATGGTAATTGCTTCATAACAAAGAAAAATAAAGGAAAGGAAAACGCATTTTCGAGAAGTTCGGCAGCAAGGAGGCATTAGCGCATTGTGTTGGAGGTGCCGGTTCTCATGATGGTTCTAGAATCAGCAGGAGTGTTGTGGAACTCGTCAGGTGCTGTCGTGACGTGAGAAAAGCCGCGATTTCTGATGCAATACCTTGGCTAGATTCATCTAGGAAGTTCCGGTAATCTCGGGAGTCTGTGACGCTCGCCGTAGGCCCCGCCCCCAGAATGCCGTATAAATACGACGGACGAAGTAGGAGAAAGCAGAGATCGTCAGAGAGAGTTCATCAGTTAGTCACAGAGAGATATCCTCAGTAAGAGCCACAGATCAGATTACCAGTGAGAGATCAGCAGCAGCAGAGATCATCCGAGAGAGATAAGAGAAAAAGGGACCGACGAAGGATCAGAGAAAAAGTTGCTCGAGAGTTAATTGGATTCTGGACTAGTCATCTTCAGGAGTGGACGACCGAGTTTATCTCGACGTTGAGCAGACTTCAAAGAAGAAAATGTCCTGCTAGAGGTTTTGGGGAGTTCCTGCCTTTCAAGTATCAAGAGTAGATATTATTTTCTGCAATACCGAGTCAAGAGGACGTCTGCAATCGCCATCCTCCTTTTGTGAAGTCATCACTTCGAGTCACTAATCCGGTCAGCAAGTATTTGAATTACCTCGCTGTTCCCCCAGTTCATGCAGTGTAAGAATCTGTTTTTTTATGTAAATAGGAGATACCATTCTGCATTACCTTTGTTAGTAAGCGTGTAAATAAACCTTTGTTGTGTTAGTGTGTCTTTCTATATTCGTATCCCCAGTTTCAACTGTTGGTTTTGAAATATTTTTTTTTTATTTATTTCATATCGAACCTGAAGCGGACCTCTCTCAGAGGCTGTAACATTGTGGCGACCTTTGGCAAGGATATTTCGACACCATAACAGATTGAAACAGGGAGAATATAGAAAGAGCCAGAAGGAGTGAGATGGTGAAAGAGTTTAATGAGTCAGGCAAGCTCCTAGGTCTAGAGGGGAATGATCTCCGTGAGTATGTTGAAAAGAAAGAAAGAGAAAAGTATGAGAGAGATGAAAGAGCGGCTGAGAGAGAGGAAAGAGCAGCTGAGAGAGAAGTAAAGAAAATGCAGCAAGAGAAAAGGAGAGAAGCAATGAAAATACACCAAGAGAGAGAAATGTTGGTAATGCAGCAGGAAGAGAGAGAAAGAATGTATGCATGAGTTGGAAATTGCTCGGTTAAGGGAAAGTACTCGTAACAGTCGGACAGACGAGAACGAAAACGAAGCTGATACGTTAGGTATGAGTGCAGTGCTAAAATTAGTACCAAAGTTTGATGAGGAAGATGTTACGACATATTTCATGTGTTTTGAGAAGTTAATGGAACGAGTAGGTTCTCCTAAAGAAACATGGACTTTATATTTGCAGTCAGTTTTGAGAGGTAGGGCAATTACTGTGTATAGTTGCATGTCTAAGGAGGAATGTGATAATTATGATATTGTGAAAGAAACTGTTCTTAGCGTGTATAGGCTAGTACTGGAGGCATCCCGTAAGAAATATAGAAATTTGAGAAAGGATGAAAATATTACGTATGTAGAATGCGGTAAGAAGTTAGAAAGGCTGTTTTTTGATTGATTAACTTCTGCTAAAGTTGAGGATTTTGATAGTTTGAAGAACTTAGTGTTTTTAGAAAACTTCAAAGATAATGTATCCCCTGAGATTAAACTTTATATAGAAGATAGGCGAGAAGTATCTTTTGCAGGAGCAACTAGGCTAGCTGACGAATATAGTCTAACTCATAATTTGAGTGTTAGTAAGAAATGAAATGATCCTTCGTCTGGTAGAGTACAAAGCAGTAAAGGTTTCAGTCCTAGTAATAGCAATGCGAGTAAAAGTGACTATTCCTGTTATACATGCGGAAAACCTGGTCATACTTTTAAGGTTTGTAAGAGTAAAGTGGCATTAGTGGCTCAGAATTAACTTGTTTCCGATGTAATGGGAAAGGGCATTTAGCGAGAAATTGTGCAGTGGAAAGGAAGAACGGTAAGAAACCAGTGTCTCTAGTTAACCTTTCGTCAAGTAGGAATGATGTGATGAGAGAAACTAGAAAAATTTTTGGTGAATTTCTGTCTGAAGTCGTAGTTTCCTCTCTTGGAGGAGTATTTTCAAGGGAAGTAGTCTTGCTTCGAGACACAGGAGCTGCTGCCTCACTGATTAGGAGAGTGTGTGTGCCGAAAAGGGCAGAAATCAATATGGAAAATAAAGTCATGTTAGGTGGATTTCCTAACACTTGTGTTCTTTGTCCTTTGTTGAAGTTGAATTTAGCAAGTCAGGTAGTGTCAGGAGAAGTGAAACTTGCAGTTGTGGACAGTATGCCCGTTGAAGGTGTTGACATTATTGTCGGTAATGACTTAGCTTTATCCAAGAATGTGAATCCTGTTGTGAGGAATAGTCCAGTGACGGAAATAGTAGTAACTATGTTGGGTTTAGATACAGACATAGACTACGATCATAATTTGTCCGTGGATTCAAACGAGAGTGAGTTCGTGGATTCGAACGAGTGTGTGTTTGTGGATTCGAACGTGAGTGAGTTCGTGAATTCTAACGAGTGTGATAGAGGTAGCGAAGTTGATCTTGGCATGAGTGTGGCTGATAGACCAGACTCTATCGATGTTGACAGTAATAGCCAAACGGAAGGTGTAGCTGTCGAGAGTAACGTAGTAAATGTACCGGTGTCTAGTCCTAGTTACGGTGATGAATTAGGTTCTAACATTTTGGATAAGGATGAGCTAGTCAAGTTGCAGAGAGAGGATAAGACACTAACCCGAATTTTTTAGTGTGAGCTGGATGATGATCTTGATGATGTGTGTAAGGAAACTTTTTGTGTAAAGGACAAAGTTCTGTGTCATGTTCGTCCTAAGTCAGGTATTGAAGGAGGAATCAAAGAAAAATTAGTAGTTCCTAGGAAGTTTTGTGAACTAGATTTGAAGTTAGCACATGATAAGCAAGGACATTTAGGAGTAAACAAAACTTTCAAGTGTATTAGTAGGGTGTACTTTTGGCCTAAAATGAAAAATAATGTAAAGAGGTATGTTTTAAGCTGTCATGAATATCAAATTGCAGGGAAACGGATTCAGGTAATTTCCAGAGTTCCGTTGTGTAATATTCCTTCAGTAGGTGAATCTTTTGAGAATGTATTTATGAATATGTTCGGAACTTTGTCTAGAAGTAAGGGTAGAGATGATTGCATAACTAATCTAGAGTATTATAAAAACAATTTAAGAGATGTTTGGCAACTAGCGAAGGAGAATGGAAGCGCGAGAGGAAGTCAAGGGGAAACTGAAGGAAAACCTGATCTTAGAGCAAAAGAGAGAAATTTGTGTGTAAGAGATGAAGTTTTAGTACTAGTCCATAAAGAAGGTTCCGCTTTACCTTATAAGTTCGAAGGTCCTTTTTCAATTTTAGAGAAGAGGAGAAATAGGCATTATAGAGTTAATGT
>NC_087219.1:28638581-28641081 GCF_015104395.2 Macrobrachium nipponense
GTGCATAGAAAGGCGGGTCAATGTTCACGGGTTCATGGGCTCTTGTTCAAAGTGCCTTTGAACTGGTTGTAGCCAGTAATATGAGGCGTTGTCGAAGTGTGCATTTGTATGTGCATGTGCGCCTCTTCTATTCTTAATGGTATCATTAGCCAAGTCTATGGGAAGACTTGCACAGAGATCCGAGGGAGAAAGGCAAAGCCACAATGGCAGATGCCAAAGAGTTTTTGTTTATCAGTGAGTGAGAATCCTGGTTGGCAATGGGTGAGTGTTGAATTACTTTAGCCAAAGGGATGGCTTGTTACACATTGTAAGAATGTTTAATCTTTAACTTTGTCTTTAAACTTATGTGTGCTAACGAGTGTGTTTCTCGTGTCTTTGAAACAGGCGATTCTGGTGAGGGAATTGAGTGTTCTGGCAAGAAGGGGACCGAGGGTCCCGTATGGGAGAATAGACAATTGGTGTGGCAAATTATTGTTTTAGACATTTTAATGTTGGGGGGTTAACTGAGTTAAGTTAGTCAGTGAGACTTTCCATTGTTAAATAAATAGTTATTTTTTATATAACTTTGACTCTCATTTTTATTACCTGTTAGAATGGAGAGAAAGAGGTGGAGAGAGAGAGAGAGCTTGCGAGAGAGAGAGAGAGCGGTCGCTTGGAGAGAGAGAGAGAGAGAGAGAGCGAGAGAGGGGGTGTGTATTAGTTTGCCTGACGCTCGGGGTTCAACGTTTACCAAATAAAAAACGAGATTAATATCTACGTTAACACACACACACACACACACACACACACACACACACACACATATATATATATATATATATATATATATATATATATATATATATATATATATATATATATATATAATATATATAATATAGTTGGGTGTATCTCTGGTCTTGTCTATAGGGGGTAGGTAGAAAATTACGTTTGTTTTGTGAATTACTTTCTCAATTATATGGTCAGGATACTTTAAAGATGAAAGTTGCTTGCGAATTCATTGAAATTCTTTTTCCAGGAATTCTGGGGAACAAATTCATAAGACTCTTTAGAACAGGTTGCTAGCTACACCTATCTTGATAGTAATGTCGTGATGGCTTAAATAGTGAATGTATGAAAGTGAGAACATTGGTTTTCTGTATATGGTAAATTTGTATTCTGTAGTGTCTCTAATTATCAAAACATCCAGAAACAGAATTTTGTTGTCTGTTTCCCATTCAACTTTAAATTTGATGCTGGGCACTAATGCGTTTAATTTTGAGAGGAATTCATTAAAATTGCCCCACCCATTATCCCAAAATGTTAGGATATCATCCACATATCTCATCCACAGCATGTTTTTGGGTTTTATTGCATTTATTACTGTAGTTTCAAAGTATTCCATATACAGATCAGCTAAAACGGGACTTAAAGGACTACCCATACTACACCCGAATTTTTGCTTGTAGAATGATTCCCCGAATGAAAATACGTTATTAGAAGCACATAATTCAACTAACTTTATTATTTTGTCAAGCGCCAATGGGAAATGATCTGAATAGGGGGATAATTTTTCCCTTAAAACAGGACTTCGAGTTGATCCGACGTAAAGATCGCCTTCAGCCTTTTATGCGATCCAACGTTATAATTAAATTTACATGCCCTGGATGTCCGGGCTCTTATGTCGGATCAACTCGAAGGCTGTTAAGGGTCAGATATTGCTCTCACTTGGGCTTCAGCTTTCGTACTGGTCAGCGAATAAAACAACCAGAATTTTCCAACATCAGGAATCATGCCTCTCATTGCAAAATAGAAATACAAAAAGAACATTTTTACATAATAGATCTTGTCAAACAGCCTGACCATTTAACTACCCTTGAGTCTTTATATATCAAGAGGCCTGTTCCCTCCCTCAACAGTAATACGTCCTCAGCAACTCTGTACCTGGCATAGTTGAAGTCGTTTATTTTAACGTGTCTTAGTTCATTCCATCTTCTCTCCTCACAATCAACGGTTGGAGTCTTAAGCAGTCTCTTTTAACCTGTATTTTACTTTGTTCTTTTATATAATTTTAAGACTATTTTTAGTATATGTGTATTCCTGTTTTTTGCACTTTTATTGTATTTTACTTATAAATGTGTATTTGTTCTTTCAGACTGATGATGCACAGATAATTTAATGTGCGAAACGTTTCTTTGAATAAATTGTCATTTTTACATCTCGTATCATGGACATCCCCTGAAGGTTTTATGTGTATTTGCTGACCTGCTGTATGTCTCCAACGATGATACGGAACCTCTCCTTCGTCCTCCTGTTCGCCTTTCGTCTTCGACTACGAGGAATTCACCACTTTTCTCAACTGCTGAAGCACCGTTATCCGCCCATTACCATATCTACCTCAAGAAAACTTGAAAAGACAACCCTTTCTAGGCTGCGAAGGCCAATGCTGACCTCGATTTTCTTCAATACTGCCAAATCAATGACACTACCCCGAAGTTCATCCGCTTTAGATTGTAAAAAT
>NC_087219.1:28646081-28651081 GCF_015104395.2 Macrobrachium nipponense
AGAAATAATTGTTCTGCAGTGTTTAACATAGACATTATTTATTTTTTACATTTGCATTCCAATAAATAAATCATATATATCCTATCCTGAAATTCCTGTATATTCAACTCAACCCGAAACACCTTTTTTAGGTCTTTCTAGGCTTTTCCATAGATGTCTCCTACCCACCCAACAACAACGACAACAACAACAAAGTAGTTCGTAGGCTAACTCACCGAGTTAGCGAAAATCTTTGGCTCAACGAGAAACACCTTTTTCAGACCTTTTTAGGCTTTCCCATAGACCTTTCCTACCCACTCAACAAAAACAACGACAACAACAAAATTACACAAAAAGAAATTTTTTGTTACAAATGCAATGTTGCTTCAAAGACAAGCAAACTTCAGCCCAGCATCATGGCCCTTTAATTCAGATTCAGACTTCAAAAACACTAACCTCATAAATTTCGTAGGCTTACTCCCTGAGTAAGCGAAAATACACAAAAGGAATTTTTTTCGTGTCAAGTACAATGTTGCTTAAAAGACAAGTAATAATAATCAATGGGGAACGAGAAAATAAACTTTATTCTAATCGGGTCAAAGACGGTATAATCCACAGAGTTGTTTTCATACAAGTGAGAAAAATATATATTAGATACTAAGATAAACAAATTACCTGCTGTCAGCGATTTCAGAAAGAAATGATGTTCCCTGTACAACTGGCTGTCTTCTTGTTGGAAGGAAACTGCACTGCTTTGAAGATTGTCATAAAGTCAGGTGACATTTATGGTAATCATCTCTGGCTGCCGGAGTGTGGAAATGCGCAGGCACAAGTGTGTGTGTGAGCTTTTAGGAACCGCATACCTGTGTGGGATGATTGGTTACCCGGCCTGCGCGCTTGGTGGATTTGCATCATAGTTCACTTAAGTTGCCAACTACGTAACTCTTATCCCTAGACCCATAGAGTCCTTACATTTTATTTCCAAGACCATATATGAATACCTGCCATCACCATATATCTTGCTCAATGAATTCTTTCATGAATACTTAACAGCATCATATTTCTGGCTCGATATATTATTCTTTCCACGAATCTGCTAATGATTCGGTGCGCAATAACATTGAATGGTAAAGGATGTTCGCCTCCTTTTGCTGCAATATTAAAATAGGAATTTCTTTCACAGGAATTCAACTCAAGGTAATTTATCGAAACGCCCCTGACTAATGATTCCTCTGATTCCTCTCTCTCTCTCTCTCTCTCTCTCTCTCTCTCTCTCTCTCTCTCTCTCTCTCTCAATAATCTAACCTAATTCCTTACTTCATATAAGTATATATATATATATATATATATATATATATATATATATATATATATATATATATATATATATATATATATATATGTAAGACATAGGGTTTTGATTAATAATATATTGTTCGTGCATTCTCTGTAACCTGTGGAATGTGGAGGACAGTGCAGAGTAACGACCTGAGAATAGCTGATGAATGAGTTTCTAGGGGATGGCGTGAGATAAAAGTGCTTAGTTCAGGAAGTCAATGTACGACAGTTTATGAACTCTTCCCAAAGTGCCTTTGTGAAACTAGATGCAGCTAGAACCGCGAGGCGCTAGCGAACTGTGTGTTCGTATGTGCGTGTGCGCCCTCTTTCTGTTAAAAGCATTCATACCCAAAACCTATGGAGGATTTTGACAGGAGGGCTTCGAGTCATAGGCCAAAGATGCCGTGGCATTCGCCCGACCGGGGGAGTTTTTTGACAAAGTGTTTAGTGCCCGGTTGGGAATGGGTAAGTGTTACCTTTACTTTAGCCAAAGGGGTGGCTTGTTTGATATCTTGTAAGATGTTCCATCTTATTAACTTTGTCTTTGAACTTGTGTGTGTACTTACCAGAATGTGTTCTGTATCTTTGGCAGATGGTTCTGGATTTCTGTGGGACAGAGTTCCCAGGGAAAGGTGTGACCTTTTGGGTGAAGACTTGACAATGAGTTGTTTTAAGTTAGTCTGTTAAGACTGGATTACTTAGTTAATTGATTTATTTCTTGTAAATAAACGTTATGTTATGATGCAACTCTCTCATTTTCATTACCTGTTAGAATGGAGAGAGGAGAGAGGAGAGAAGAGAGAGAGAGTGGCTGTGTATGTAAATGGAGTTATGGGGGTCTGCCTTCCGTTTCGTGTCCACGCTTACCGTATGAAATACATGGAGGTTTTCCCACATAATAGTGGTGGCATGGAGGGATAATTCCCCCATATTAATAGTGGTGGCAGACGGTTAAAAAGGGGATATAGAAAGTCTTCTTTCTTTTTCTATGCCTAGGAACGCCAATGAAGAGATGGTTGGCCAGTTAGAAAAAAGGGGTAGAGAAAATGTCCGTCCGTGAGATAGGGGGGATGAGGAAAGATTTTCTATTAGAGTCATCAAATTTGCTCGTACCAAGATTCTTCATGGGTGGGAGTCGTGAGACAATGCAACTCAGTCCCTAGTTTGTAAGGGAGTGTTGCTAGGAGTCATCTCACCAGTCGCGTTTGTATTGTGCCGACGAGATTTACGCGTTTTTACGAAGAATTTCGAGTTCCTTTTGTTCCCATTATGGAGTGGTGAGTGTTAAACTATTGTTTATCAAAAAGGAGTGGGTTTTTGTTTAAATATTTCAGGGTTATGGGATTGGTTCAAGAGGTCAAAAACAATTTTTTCTTTCCATAGTGAAATGTTTTCTTTATTTGCACGTGTTTATAATAGACGTATGCATTCGTCTTTGTTTAAAACATAGGAGTGTATTTTTCTATGCATGGGAACTGTGCTTATATAAGCAGATTTGGCTTAGTGACACAGAGCGGCCACAATTTTAAGGGCTCAGCATATTTCTGCAGAGAGGCGCCTTGCATTGCGAGGGTGTACGGGCATCCCTTGGGCGAGGGGTAGTTGCAGGGGTACCACTAGCCTCACTCGTGAGATAGTGCAGGGGAGGGTATTGCGAGATGGGTACGTTTGTGTTGCCTGCCCGGAGTGTTGCTGCCGCTTGACTGAGGGGTTTTTTTTGTTCTTCAGGGGGGGAGAAATTTTTTTGTCTCAGTGTGGGTGTTCCCCTTTTCTTCCCCTTTTCCTTTTTTTTTCTTAGTGTTGGAGATGGATTTGGCCTTGACATTGGATGCTAAGATATCAGCTGATTGATTAGTTGATGAAGTGAAATGCCCGTAGAGTTTTTTTTTTTTTAAGAAAAGAGATTTTTTTTTCTCTCTCTTGGATTGAAGAGAAAAGGAAATAAAAGAGATTTTTTCTTTTCCGAAAACTGAGGGAAAAGTAGTTAACATGCACGGGATGTGTTATATGTTTCTTTGTGCCTTGAAAGACACAAATATAAGGGGGATACAGAGATTATTTTTTTTTATTGTGTCGGAGAAATTACTTTGAAATGCCGATGATGGTGTAGTATCTGTGTTGTGGTGGCAATGGTGTTATGTCATGGTGTTGCATGCTGGAGAAATTGTATGTCATAAGATTCAGCAATACTGTTGTATGCTATTTTGAATTTCACCCTTACTTGAAAGCTTTGCAAGAGAATTATTGCTTTGGAGAGTTATTATTATTATTATTATTAATTATTATTATACTTGAGATGTGTCACGGGAGGTTGCTTAAGTATAATTATCATTACGGGGAGAATTGTTTTACGAGAGATTTGAGATATTTCATGGGAGATTATTCAATAATTATTACAGATAATTATTCAAGGAGAATTATTACGATGAATTAATGGGAGAAGTCTTTTGTGTTAATTATTGTTCAGTTTTTGTAACTTTGGAGAATATTTCAGTGATTCACGGGGATGAGTTTTGCTGAATCTTGATGAATCTGCTGAATCTTGGTGAATTGTGTGGAATTTTGCTGAATTTTGCTGAATTTTGTGCTGAAGTTTTGGAGAATGGACAAGCATTAACATTGTGATAATTTTGTACTGATACTGATGATTTTGATGATAGCAATATTTTTTTTTTTGGTGATTTTGTGATAATGATATTTCTGATACTGATTTTTTTTATACTAATACGTGGGTGTTTTAATGCTATCAAGGGAGGTGAAATCTTTTGTGATTATGGGAAGAACTAACAACACATTGTTTTAGTTTTTTTTTCTTTTTTTTATGAGTTCAGCAGATAATTGCTTGACATCTAGTGAGCTACGGGAGATGTTTAATGGTGCCGATGATTTTTCTTTCTCCTTTTTTGGAAGTTAGCCATCGCTGACACAAGTTTTTTTTTACCATGGGTTGAATTTGAATTTGTTTTTTCTCTCCAGTTAGTGTGAATTATTATCTCAGTTCGTGACTTAGAGTCATTTAAGAGAACGTGTTCGTGTTTTAGCTATTTGATGCTATAGAGTAATAGGGGAGAATTTCTTGCATGTTTTGAATGCATACGTAATGGCACTACATTTTTTCTCTGGATATTTATGTTCCAGAAATTGTGAGTTTTCTTGCACAATACCCTTGTTGTATTTGTGACAACTTGTGAGAGATAGGAAACTTGGTTAAGTTTTCTAGTGGCTTAGTCGTAGTGCATATGGAGAAGTCTTTGCTTAGACACTGTGAGTTTGGAATTCTGTACAATGACTTGTGGCACATTGGTCTAGAACTTTCTAGACAGTTTTATATGCCGAGTTTTTGCTTTTTTTTAGCAGTTATGCTAAAATGGAGTGAGTTTTTTTATAGGTAGTTTTTACTATAACATTGAGTATTCTCTGGAGAATTGGAGTTATAATTGAGATATAATTGAGTTATAATTGAGATATATTATTTTGGAGAGATAATTGGAGGTATATATTTTTTTTGGAGTTATATTTTGAGATATAATATATGGAGATATATATTTTTGGCCATTTTTTGATATTTGCCAATGTGGTATGAGCTATGTTTAGTTCAATTATTTTGCAGCCATCTTTGTTGCAAATGGAGACACATATTTGGAGATTATGGGGCAATGATTTGGGACGTGTGTGAGTTAGAT
>NC_087219.1:28671081-28678581 GCF_015104395.2 Macrobrachium nipponense
GAACTGTCAATAATAATAATAATAATAATAATGATAATAATAATAGTAATAATAATAATAATAATAATAATAATAATAATAATAATAATAATAATAATAATAATAATAATAATAATAATAAATAATAATAATAAAATTTTTATATATCTTAAAGATAAAGCTGTACAGAGAGCTTTCGGGAATCAGTTCTATTCCTGCTTTCAATCAGTTCGAAAAAGGGAATCGAACAGATTCCAGAAAGCTCTCTGCATAGATTTATCTTTGAATTTATGTACATATACATAACTGTGAATTTGTTTCTCCATTTCAAGACTCGTGCTGCTATGAGTGTTTTTATAATAATAATAATAATAATAATAATAATAATAATAATAATAATAATAATAATAATAATAATAATAATAATAATAATAATAACTTTGAGAAAATTACATTGCCTTCAAATGGATAATAATAAGATAAATTGTTATTGTGACGAGCCGAAGTTTCACTATTATTTCTTTTTATTTTCTTGGGAATTTTACCATAAAGTCATTTGCTATTTCTCTCTCTCTCTCTCTCTCTCTCTCTCTCTCTCTCTCTCTCTCTTCTCTCTCTCTCTCTCTGAAAATTAATTAGACCTTCGCGTCCTCTGTCAAGTTCTGATTATGATTAATCCTTATTTAAAATCCAAATTTGCAACGGGGTCACGCAACTTTCTGTTAGAATCTTTCAGAGTTATAGCTTATATTATTGTAATTTTGTTCTTGTCCCTTAGTTATCTTCTAAATTGCACCATTCATAAAAAAAATGAAAGGAATCAAACAAAAACTTCTTTCAGTTTTCTTCTAAAGATTGAAAAAGATACCCACAAAATTACTTATAAGTAAACACGTTAATCACAGTAATCTTGTGGGTTTCCTCTTCAATGAAAGGAATATTAGTGTGTGCGTGTGTGTGTGTGTGTGTGTGTTTTTTTTTTTTTAGGAGTCATTGGTTCGTTTAAGCTACCGGAATATCTTCTAGCTGGTTTGGTGTACCTTTCAATGCTAGTTCGTTTCGGGATTTTTCAAATTAAATCTTTCGAAAACGGCCTCATCTGGTGACCTTGTGGAGTTTATATCGTCTCTGTGACCCCAGACGCGTATTACTATTATTATTACGCTGTTGAATTCGACTTCACTAGTAAAATTGCAAGACCGTTGAAGGTCAGAAATATGTCTTCGGTGAAAACATTTCTCTAAAAATAAAAATACTTTGAATAATCTCTTGGAGCTAAATTAGTTTCAGCTCAGCAGCTATTCCAGTGGTTAGTTATCTCTTTAAATAAGCTGGACTTTCCCTCCCTTTGAATACGATAGTCCGTAATTTGTGTCACTTAAAAGTTACTTTGATTTTGAACCTAGAGTGAAAATATCTATTTTTTCTATAAAAAAAAAACATTTAATCGCAGTTCTTGCGGCAATATTATAGTTTCAGTGCAAAGGCTATTTAAGGGCTAGTTAAGTGGTTCTCTTTAGATTTACTGTAATGTCCTTTTTCATTTGTGTCACCTAAAAGTTACTTTTATTTTGGACCCACATTGAAAATATTTAATTTTTCTAGAAAAACAATACATTTAATCGTATTTCTTGCGTCAAAATTATAGTTTCAGTGCAAAGGTTATTTAAGGGCTAGTTAATTAAGCGGTTCTTTTTAGATTTACTGTAATGTCCTTCTTCATTTGTGTCACCTAAAAATTACTTTGATTTTGCATCTACAGTGAAAATATTTATCTTTTCTGACAAAAATACATTCAATCGTATTTCTAGCGGCAAAATTTCAGTTTCTGTCCAACAGCTATTTCAGTGGTTATCTCTCTACATTATTAGAAATTTTCGCTTGCTTTGACTATTTTATTATAAAAAGACACTGGATTATATCTATTGCAACAATATTACAATTTATGCACAACAGATGTTCCAGTAGTTATCTTTTGAGATCAGCTGTAATTTTCCCTTTGCTTTGAATAACATAAATAAGTTAAATATTAGTCTAATTCTGGATGTAGTGATTTTTTATTTAAAATAATTATGCATCATCAAGCAAAACTACACTTTCCGTGCAAAGTCTTTTGAATTAAATATCCAGTTAGATTTACTGTAATTTGAATTCGCTGTGAATATAGTAAGAAAAAGAATTTGCGTCACTTAATAATTGGACCCGTTATAAACCTTACAGTATGTTAGCTGTCACTGAACATGCGATATTTTCTGTTATTAATATTATACAATGGTCAAAGTATGTAAGTAACTAAGCATATAACTTTTAGTAAATAGGACAAAGATTTTGAAGCACTTTCTACTGTTTGTATGGTGGTTATTCAGCAACGGGACCAACGGCTTTACGTGACTTCCGAACCAAGTCGAGAGTGAACTTCTATCACCAGAGATATACATCTCTAACTCCTCAGTGGAATAACCGAGAATCGAACTCGCGGTCACCTAGGTGGCACGCCAACACCATACCGACCACGCCACTGGGGGGCTGTAAAGCACTTGTAAGATTTTTAAAAATTTATTCATGCAGTCTAATTTCGTGCTCCTAAGTTATAGATGTTTTTCCATTTTTCAATAAGAATTATTCCTCACTTATACATTTATACGTACATATATACCGGAAGGGAATTTTTAGTTGATAATAATTTTGTCCCCTCATGGGATCAAATCACCGTCCAACGGTAAAGGGGGTTTCATATCAATTCTAATTACGAAAAAACCGAGTTCGACGATGATTTGTATGGTCAGAATTGATATACACTTATAACCTGTCTGTTAGCCGAATCGGCAACGTCAGTGTTGGTCATGATTTCGTTCCTGTCTTTTGGATGGTGGTTCGATCCTGTGAGGGGACAATATTATTATCAACTAAAAATTCCCCTTCGGTACTTATATGAAAATATATCAATTCCGAGGTAGAGCGAATTAGATATTAAAGGATATTTGGAGCTCGAATGATTTATATGAATCACGGTGATGTGATAATTATTCATAATATGGCTACATGCATCAAACGTTCGAATTGGCTAACATGTTAGAGGGGGTTTCATATCGATTCTAATTACGAAAAAACCGAGTTCGACGGTGATTTGTAAGGTCATAATCGATATAAACTTATAGCCTGTCTGTTAGCCGAATCGGTAACGTCAATGTCGGTCCTGATTTCGTTCCTGTCCGTTGGATGGTGGTTCGATCCCATGAGGGGACGAAATTATTATCAACTAAAAATTCCCCTACGGTACATATATGAAATTATATCAATTCCAAGATAGAGTGAATTAGATATTAAAGGACATTTGTAGCTCGAATGATTTATATGAATCACGGCGATGTGATAATTATTCATATGGTTACGTGCGTGAAACGTTCGAATTAGATAACATAGTAGTGCGGGTTTCATATCGATTCTAATTAAGAAAAAACCGAGGTCGACGGTGATTTGTAAAGTCAGAATCGATATAAACTTATAGCATGTCTGTTAGCCGAATCGGTAACATAAATGTTGGTCCTGATTTCGTTCATGTCCATTGGACGGTGGTTCGATTCCATGAGGGGACAAAATAATTATGAATAAAAAATTCCCCTTCGGTACATATAGAAAAATATATCAATTCCGAGGTAGAGCGAATTAGATACTAAATTTGTAGCTCAAATGATTTATATGAATCACTGTGATGTGTTAATTATTTATAATATGGCTATGTGCGTCAAACGTTCGAATTGGATAACATAGTAGAGGGGGTTTCATATCGATTCTAATTACGAAAAAACAGAGTTCGAGTGTGATTTGTAAGGTCAGAATCGATAAAAACTTATAGCCTGTCTGTTAGCCGAATCGTTAATGTCAATGTCGGTCCTGATTTCGTTCCTGTCTGTTGGACGGTGGTTCGATCCCATGAGGGGACAAAATTATTATGAACTAAAAATTCCCCTTCGGTACATATATGAAAATATATCAATTCCGAGGTAGAACGAATTAGAAATTAAAGGGCATTTGAAGCTCGAATGATTTATATGAATCACAGTGATGTGATAATTATTCATAATATGGCTACGTGCGTCAAACGTTCGAATTGGCTAATAAGGTAGAAGGGGTTTCATATCGATTCTAATTACGAAAAAACCGAGTTCAACGGTGATTTGTAAGGTCAGAATCGATATAAACTTATAGCCTGTCTGTTAGCTGAATTGGTAACATCAGTGTCGGTCCTGATTTCGTTCCTGTCCGTTGGATGGTGGTTTGATCCCATGAGGGGACGAAATTATTATGAACTAAAAATTCCCCTTCGGTACATATATGAAAAAATATCAATTTCGAGGTAGAGTGAATTAGATACTAAAGGACATTTGTAGCTTGAATGATTTATATGAATCACGGTGATGTGATAATTATTCATAATATGGCTACATGCGTCAAACGTTCGAATTGGCAAACATGGTAGAAGGGGTTTCATATCGATTCTAATTACAAAAAAACCGAGTTCGACAGTGATTTGTAAAGTCAGAATCGATATAAACTTATAGCCTGTCTGTTAGCCGAATCGGTAACGTCAATGTCGGTCCTGATTTCGTTCCTGTCCGCTGGATGGGGGTTCGATCCCATGAGGGGTCAAAATTATTATGAACTAAAAATTCCTCTTCGGTAGAAGTATGAAATATATCAATTCAGAGGTAGAGCGGATTAGATATTAAAGGACATTTGTAGCTCGAAGCATTTATAAGAATCACGGTGATGTGATAATTATTCATATATATATATATATATATATATATATATATATATATATATATATATATATATATATATATATATATATATATATATATATATATATATATATATATATATATATCTAAATATATATTATATATATATATATATAATACAAAGACACAGATACACATACATACACACACACACACACACTCATATATATATATATATATATATATATATATATATATATATATATATATATATATATATAATATATATATATATATATATATATATATATATAAAGTTTTTTTTGCCATGAAGGAAAAAAAATGAAAAAGCGAGATAGCCAAGAAGTACTTTCGGTCCTGTTCAGACCCTTTATTGAGGCAAACTGATTTTACAAAGAACAACATAGTCAAAAGAAGGCTTAATATACAAACTGACACTACAATATTAGCCATAAGGGCGATTTTCACTCTTCAGAAGGGAGGAGCCGCCTGAGGCTAGCCACACCTTGAAGGATACACGCAGTAAACAAATGATTCTTCCAGAAAAACAGTACATTTTGAAAAGACACGGGAGCATATACAATTTAATATCATGAATTTTTACACAAATTTTCACCCCAAAAATTATTACTAATGAAAAGACGAAAAAAAATATAAATATGTATATATCGAGCAAGAGAAAGAGGGAGAGAGAATATCGAACCAGAGAGAGAGAGAGAGAGAGAGAGAGAGGAAGAACGAGAGAGAGAGAAGAGAGAGAGAATAGAAAGAGAGAGAATGAAATAATACACGGTATTACATGTGGGACTAATTTATTAGTTGTTCATTTATTTTAAGGTCCTTCATAAACATCTTACAAATATATGGGTCCAAATGGTACATTCCCAGACTAAGATTTAGGTTGTTTTTATTAGTGATTTGTATAATTGCCGATTCCAGTAAATTTCTTGAAACATAATCATTAGATCTAGCAGTTACCGAGGTATCACCCCAATTAATACAATGAGATTTTTCACTCAGATGGATAAACAGTGCATTTGAAGTCTGGGCTGTTCTAACTGAATACATATGTTGTTTAATACGTACACATAAATTTTTACTTGACTGACCAACGTAAAACGAAGGGCAATCCTTACAAGGAATTTTGTAAATTATGTTGTTATTTGTTACGGGACTATTCTTAATTAGCATATCTTTAATGGTATTGTTATAAGAGAACACTACATTAACATTAAACAATTTAAATATTGATTTTATGGTTTCAAATCCACAAAAATAAGGTAAGCTAAGTACAATTTTAGGCATTTCTTTTTCATTAATAGCAACATTATAAGACTTTTTGTGAGTTTTTTGATAACATAAATCAATTGCATGAGGTGGGTAGCAGAGATCGTTTCCTATCTTTTTTATGTATTCTATTTCTTGGTCCAGATATTGTGGACTCCTGATACGCAAAGCGCGTAGGAACATAGAAGAAAAAATTTAAATTTTAATATTAAGATGGTGGTCAGAATAAAAATGTACATATGTTAAATTATTTGTGGGTTTTCTATAAATACTGAATTTGCATTGGAAAGATTCTCTATGTATTAATACATCAAGGAAAGGGATGACATTGTTATTTTCAATTTCAACAGTGAATTTTATGGATGGCAAGACTGCTAAGATATCATCTACATATCGGTACCATTTTTAGGGGATAAGTGTGATATTCGGGAGGTGTTGTCTCTCAAAAAATTCCATATATAAGTTTGAAAGGAGAGGTGATAAAGGGTTACCCATGGCCATACCAAACATTTGTTGGTAATATTCTCTATTAAAAACAAATCTGCAACCACAAATACATAACTTAATTAAGGAAATTATGTGACTAACAGATATAGACAATTCATGCAGTACTTATTTTACCTTATTTTCGTGGATTTGAAACCATTAAAGCAATATTGAAATCGTTTAATGTTAATGTAGTGTTCTCTTATAACAATACCATTAAAGATACGCTAATTAAGAATAGTCCCGTAACAAATAACAACATCATTTACAAAATTCCTTGTAAGGATTGCCCTTCGTTTCACGTTGGTCTGTCAAGTAAAAATTTATGTGTACGTATTAAGCAACATATGTATTCAGTTAGAACAGCCCAGACTTCAAATGCACTGTTTATCCATCTGAGTGAAAAATCTCATTAGTCTGGGAATGTACCATTTGGACCCATATATTTGTAAGATGTTTATGAAGGACCTTAAAATAAATGAACAACTAATAAATTAGTCCCACATGAATATAGTTATTATTTCTCTCTCTCTCTCTCTCTCTCTCTCTCTCTCTCTCTCTCTCTCTCTCTCTTGCTCGATATATATATATTTATATTTTCTTTCGTCTTTTCATTAATAATAATTTTTTGGGGGGAAAATTTGTGTTAAAATTCATGATATTAAATTGTATATGCTCCCGTGTCTTTTCAAAATGTACTGTTTTTCTGGAAGACTCATTTGTTTACTGCGTGTATCCTTCAAGGTGTGGCTAGCCTCAGGTGGCTCCTCCCTTCTGTAGAGTGAAAATCGCCCTTATGGCTAATATTGTAGTGTCAGTTTGTATATTAAGCCTTCTTTTGACTATGTTGTTCTTTGAAAAATCAGTTTGCCTCAGTAAAGGGTCCGAACAGGACTGAAAGAACTTGGCTATCTCTCTTTTTAATTTTTTTCCTTCGTGGCAAAAAAACCTTTATTTATACATAGCATCACGTTTTATATAC
>NC_087219.1:28688581-28691081 GCF_015104395.2 Macrobrachium nipponense
GTGAAATTGAAACTTCAACTTGAACTGCAGCAGCGAACAGTAGAAGCTGCAAATGCCGCAGCAGCAGCTGAACAAAATAAGGTTGAAGCTGCAAATGCCGCAGCAGCAGCTGAACAAAATAAGGTTGAAGCTGCAAATGCCGCAGCAGCAGCTGAACAAAGGAAGTTAGAAGCTGCAAGCTTAATTGTAGAAACTGAGCAAAGAAGACTTGAACTAGAACGCAAAGAAAAAGTTCTGTTGGAAAGGGAACTATCAGCCATAAGAATAGAAGAAAGGTTGGCAGAAAAACAGCTACCTGATGCTTTTGACCTTAGTAAAGCACGCAAACTCCTGCCTGTCTTTGATGAAAAAGATCCTGAAGTATTTTTCATTACTTTTGAAAACATGGCAACGTCTCTCAACTGGCCTAGAGACCAAAGGAAAAGCTGCATATGTGGCAGCACAACTTGTCCAAGAAAGGGATTATAAAGTCTTTAAAACTGCCATATTGGATGCTTATAGTGTTACAGCAGAAGGTTATAGACAAATCTTCAGACAAACTTTGAAGAACCAAGCTCAAACATATCTCGAGTTTTTCACATTGAAGTTGAAGCAGTTTAATAAATGGATAGATAAGGAACAAATAACTACTTTAGAACAATTAAAGAATTTAATAGTTTTAGAGGAATTCCTGAGGCGTATTCCAGCTAATGTGTCAATGTTTATTAGAGAAAAACAAGAAAAAGATGGAAAAAGGGCTGCCATATTAGCTGATGATTATCATCTCATTCATAAACTTAAACCACGTTCGTCCTCTCCTTCATCTGCCCCCCAGGTTTGTACTTTTTGTAAGAAAGAAGGTCATCATATTAAAGACTGTCCTAGTCCCAAATGCAAAGCATCTCATGGTAAGGCTTCTTCTAATGCTTTTACACAAGGACTCAAATCAGGGAATACTGCAAATAAAACGACACTTCACTGTGCTCAACCTTTATCAGACTTTACAGCATTTACATATCCTGGTAAAGTAAATGATATCCCAGTGCAAATTTTGAGAGATACAGGGTCATCTCAAACTATCATTAGCTCAAAGTTAAAAGATTTAGCTAAACCAACAGATCAATATGTAACTGTGTCAGATTTGACTTGTCAAAAGGTTTTACTATTGTACAGATTTCTCTTGATTGTCCTTATTTTAAAGGTTCAACTAATATCGCCTTGTTGGATGCTGACCTGCCTTGCAAGAACATAGACATGATACTTGGTAATGACTTGGCTCAAACTAACAGTACTCCTAGTCTTATCATTACTCAGCCTGAAGTAGTGATCGAAAAAGCTTGCAAAGAGTTTTCTCCTCTGGTAGAGCTTCCCTGCCAAGTAGTCACCAGGTCTACAATCTCAACTTCTAGAGACACTGAACACACAGGTAAGGTGGATCAAAGTACCTTAGGTGAACAAGTCCTTGCTGATCTTGTTGATATTCCCTCAGCTGAATTTGTAGAGTATCAAAGGTCTGATGATAGTTTGAAAGAATACTTTGATAAAGTAAAAGATGATGTTGATGAAAGTAAGTTACCATATTTCTATCTTGATAATAACATCCTTATGAGACGTTATAGACCTTTGAAGATTGCAGGACAAAATTCCTGGCATGATAGTTACCAGCTAGTAGTTCCTTCTAATCTTCGTGCAGCCTTATTGGATCTTGCTCATTCAGCAGAGTCTCATCTAGGCATTTCCAAAACCTATAAGCGTTTGCTGGACGACTACTACTGGCCTGGTATGAAAGCTGATGTAAAGCGCCACATAGAATCTTGCCATCCCTGCCAGGTAACTGGTAAACCAAATCAGAAAATACCTCCAGCACCATTAGTTCCTATTACAGTACCTAATTCTCCTTTTGAAAAGGTAATTGTAGATTGTGTTGGTCCACTTCCCAAAACTAAAAAAAAAATGAGTACATTTTAACTGTGTTGTGTCCAACTACTAGATTTCCTTTAGCCATACCTATAAAAAACATTTCTGCTAAAATAATTATTGTTAATCTTCTTAAAATATTTACCATTTTTGGTTTTCCAAAGGAGCTTCAGTGTGATCAGGGGACAAACTTCACTAGTGATTTGTTTAAGCAAACTTTAAAGCAGTTAAACATCTCCCATATTTGTGCTTCAGCTTATCACCCTTAGACTAATGGAGCCCTCGAACGCGTACACCAGACCATTAAAAGCCTCCTGCGCAAGTACATTTGTGAAACTGGACGAGACTGGGATGAAGACCTGGATCTGCTTATGTATGTACTTAGGAGCACACCTAATGAGTCAACTGGAATTTCTCCCTTCGAGATGATGTTCGGCCGTAGACCTAGGACAAACCTTAGTATGGTAAAAGAAAAAATCCTAAGAGGTACTTACAAAGACCAGCAAGTAAGTATTCCACAATACCTTCAAAGTCTTAAGGTTAAATTTGGCCATATTTATGAATTTGCTAATCTGAATTTAACTAACAGTCAGATTCGAATGAA
>NC_087219.1:28698581-28703581 GCF_015104395.2 Macrobrachium nipponense
AATATTCTCGCAAGCTAATATTTAAACAACCCACAAAATCAGTAAAAACCTCCAACTTTTAACAGCAAAAACCCCTTTACTGCTCAATAATTAATCACAATGAGACTTAATGTCAAACTCCCATTTACGTAAACAATAACCCTCGAAAAATCACATCTCCCGGTAAAATCAAATCTCCCGTCCAAAAAAGAAATGTTATTTAAGCTCAATCCCCAAATCATATCTCTCATGAGGAAAAGGAGAAAAAATAATAAAAAAAAAGAGATAATCACAAGTAGATTTCCCCAATCACAAAAATACATAATACAGTATAATATGCATACTCCCGCGTTTTCCCCAAGAAATGTTGCCAGGTAAAGCCACGGAATTTTGCCAGAAAGCAAACTCTCATACATGCGCTTTCGTGAAATGCTATAGCCACATTTCCCAGATATTGCAAAAATTCTGATCTATCACCATCAGAGGAAAAGAATCAGCACACGCTCATCACATCGCTTGTCAGCAGAAAAATCACCTGCGGACGCATGCTCAAACACAGCACAAAAATTGTCTAGTAAGACACATAAATTTGGAAACTCATGATTCTCAAGAAAAAAGGTCTAACTGCCACATTTCACAGAATTAACTCCAGGATATGACTAATGTGTACAAAAATTTGTCTCGAAGACTTATTCTCTCAACATGACTTTTCCCAAATTATATTTCTCCAAGAATAACACACTTGTGAACATGAAAAATGCACACATCTCCATATGACTCTTAATACAGTAATGCCACTTCTCTCTAAATAGACACGAAATCAAAAAAGAGAACCACAGAAATCTTCTCTTGACTCAAAAAAAACTCCCATAACCACAAAAAAAAGGTCACCCGCCCAAGATTAATTCCAACTCCATTATGAGACACCATATCAATAATAACGCCACTCCGGTTATAAAAATATTTCCTCCATTTGGTTAATAACCAACCCCCTATATATTATTCTCTTATTTCTCCAATAGCCACATGTCAGTAAAAACAAAAACACCACTCCAGGAATAGAGAATAATCACCTCTATTTCGGCAAATACAAAATATTTACCTCTATTTCCACAATAACTCCATGTGGAACAAAACAAGGCTCCAAATAATATATCTCCAAAAAATGTGCACTCAAGGCATCTAACTCACACATCACAAATATTGCCCCATAATCTCCAATATGTGTCTCCATTTGCAACAAGATGGCTGCAAAATAATTGAACTAAACATAGCTCATACCACTATGGCAAATATCATGGCCAAAAATATATATCTCATATATTATCTCAAAATATGAACTCCAAAATTAATAAAATATAACTCCAAAATAATATACTCCAAAATATAAAATAATCTCAATTATAACTCAATTATATCTCAATTATAACTCCAATTCTCCAGAGAATAACTCAATGTTATAGTAAAAACTATCAAAAACTTCACTCCATTTTAGCATAACCTGCTAAAAAAGGGCAAAAACTCGGCAATATAAAACCTGTCCCTAGAAAAATTCTAGAAAAAAAACCCCCAACAATGTGCCACAATAGTCCATTATAACAGAATTCCCAACTCACAGTGTCTAAGCAAAGACTTCCCCATATGCACTACGACATAGGCATTAGAAAACTTAACCAAGTTTCCTATCTCTCACTAAGTTGTCACAAATACAACTAATGATTTGTGCAAGAAAACTCACAATTTCTGGAACACAAATATCCAGAGAAAAAATGTAGTGCCATTACGTATGCATTCAAAACATCATGAAATTCTCCCCTATATTACTCTATAGCATCAAATAGCTAAAACACGAACACGTTCTCTTAAATGACTCTAAGTCATGAACTGAGATAATATTCACACTAACTGGAGAGAAAAAATAAACTCAAATTCACCCTTGGTAAAAAAAAACTTGTGTCAGCGATGGCTAATTTTCAAAAAAAGGAAAAATCATCGGCACCATTAACTATCTACCCGTAAACACACTAGATGTCAAGCAATTATCTGTTGGACTCATAAAAAGAAAAAAAAAACTAAAATAATGTGTTGTTAGTTCTTCCCATAATCACAAAAGATTTCACCTCCCTTGACAGCATTAAAACACCCACCCGTATTAGTATAAAAAAAACAAAAAATCAGTATCAGAAATATCATTATCACAAAATCACCAAAAAAATTGCTATCATCAAAATCATCAGTATCAGTACAAAAATTATCACCAAAGTTAATGCTTGTCCATTCTCCAAAAATTCAGCACAAAATTCAGCAAAACTCACACAATTCACCAAGATTCAGTCAGATTCATCAAGATTCAGCAAAACTCATCCCCGTGAATCACTGAAATATTCTCCAAGTTACAAGAACTGAACAATAATTAAACACAAGACTTCTCCCATTAATTCATCGTAATAATTCTCCTTGAATAATTATCTGTAATAATTATTGAATAATCTCCCATGAAATATCTCAAATCTCTCGTAAAACATTCTCCCGTATGATAATTATACTTAGGCAAACCTCCGTGAACACATCTCAAGTAGAATAATTATTAATAATAACAATAATAATAACTCTCCAAAGCAATAATTCTCTTGCAAAGAGTGAAATTCAAATAGCATACAACAGTATTGCTGAATCCTATGACATACAATTTCTCCAGCATGCAACACCATGACATAACACCATTGCCACACAACACAGATACAACACCAATCATCGGCATTTCAAAGTAAAATTTCTCCAACACAATAAAAAAATAATCTGTGTATCCCCTTATATTTGTGTCTTTCAAGGCACAAAGAAACATATAACACATCCCTTGCATGTTAACTACTTTTCCCCACTCTTCATTTTCGGAAAAGAAAAATCTCTTTATTTCCTTTTCTCTTCATCCAAGGGAGAGAAAAAAAAATCTCTTTTCTTTTAAAAAAAAGACTACGGGCATTTCACTTCATCAACTAATCAATCAGCTGATATCTTAGCATCCAATGTCAAGGCCAGACCCTCTCCAACACTAAGAAAAAAAAAAGGAAAAGGGGGAATTCACCCACACTGAGACAAAAAAATTTCTCCCCCCTGAGAACACCCCTCAGTCAAGCGGCAGAACACTCCGAGGCATACCAGTAGTATCCATCTCGCAATACCCTCCCCTGCACTATCTCTCGAGTGAGGCTAGTGGTACCCATGCAACTACCCTCCCAAGGAATGCCCGTACACCCTCGCAATGCAAGGCGCCTCTCTGCAGAAATATGCTGAGCCCTTAAATTGTTGGGCCGCTCTGTCACTAAGCCAAATATGCTTATATAAGCACAGTTCCCCATGCATAGAAAAAATACACTCCTATGTTTTTAAACAAAGACGAATGCATACGTCTATTATAAACACGTGCAAATAAAGAAAACACTTCACTATGGGGAAAGAAAAAATTGTTTTGACCTCTTGAACCAATCCCATTTCCCTGAAATATTTAAACAAAACCCACCCTCCTTTCAAAACAATAGTTTAACACTCACCACTCCATAATGGGAACAAAAGGAACTCGAAATTCTTCGTAAAAACGCGGTAGTGATATAACAACGACCGCCGCACAGGTATCTCGAACACTCGTCATTGCACAAGCAAAAGTCCCACCACTGGGTGCGCTCACTGCTTCACAGGCTGACTCCCTGGGAAAAATGCTGAGTCCCATAAAAATCCTTCCCTCCTTTAGCACAGTTAATCAGACAGACATTTTCTCATTTTTTCCACTAAGTAACTGAAAACTAACAGTTTAACGATTTTCCACAATCCCACAAAGCTTTGTCGTTCGAAAACTATCGCTAAGTCACGGCCCCTTTTTATTTTTCTAACTGGCCACTCATATCTCTACATTGGCGTTCCTAGCCATAGAAAAGCAAGAAAACTTTTTATATCCCCTCTTTACCGCTGACACCACTATTACATGGGAAAAACCTCCATGTATTTCATACGGTAAGCGTGGACACGAAGCGGAAGGCAGACCCCCACACACAGGCTCTCTCTCTCTCTCTCTCTCTCTCTCTCTCTCTCTCTCTCTTCTCCATTCTAACAGGTAATGAAAAATGAGAGCGTTGCATCATAACATAACGTTTATTTACAATACTACGTCGATTAACTAAGTAATCCAGTCTTACAGACTAACTTAAACAACTCATTGTCAAGTCACCCAAAAGGTCACACCTTTCCCTGGGAACTCTGTCCCACCGAAATCCAGAACCATCCATTGCCCAACCGGGCACTAAACCACTTTGTCACAAAAAACTCCCCGGCGAATGCCACGGCATCTTTGCCTATGACTCGAAGCCCTCTGTCAAAATCCCTCTCCAGGTCGGGTTGGGGTATGAACGGCTTTTAACGGAAAGAGGCGCACACGCACATACGAACACACAGTTCGACAACGCCTCGCGGTTCTAGCTGCATCTAGTTTCACAAGGCACTTTGGGAAGAGTTCATAAACTGTCGTACATTGACTCGACGAACTAAGCATTTTTATCTCACGCCATCCCCCAGAAACTCATTGATCACTACCCTCAGGTCGTTACTCTGCTCTGTCCTCCACATTCCACAGGTTACAAGAGAAGCACGAACAATATATTATTAATCAAAACCCTATTGTCTTACATATATAATATATATTATATATATATATATATATATATATATATATAATCTATATATATATATATTACACATATATATATATATATACATATATAGAATACATATTATATATATATATATATATATATATATATATATATATATATATATATATATATCTATATATATATATTATATATATACATATATATATATATATATATATATATATATATCCTATATATATATATATATATATATATATATATATATAAGATATATATATATATATATATATATATATATATATAATATACTATATATATATATATATATATATATATATCTTATATATATCTATATAT
>NC_087219.1:28708581-28716081 GCF_015104395.2 Macrobrachium nipponense
CCAGTTGGACTGGGAACGAATCAGGATTGAACAGTGACCCTACTGAAACGGCTACAGAGAGGCAAAGGTTTATATCGATTCTGACCATTACAAATCAACGGCCGATCTCGTTGTATTTTGTAATTAGAATCGATATGAAACCCCCTTCACCATGCTAGCCGAATCGAGCGTTTGACCCACGCAGCCTTGTTATGAATATTTATCACATCACCGTGATTCATATAAATCATTCGAGCTACAAATTTCCTTTAATATAATTCGCTCTACCTCGGAATTGATATATTTTAATATATTTACCGAGGGGGAATTTTTTAGTTGATAATTAATATATATATATATATATATATATATATATATATATATATATATATATATATATATATATATATATATATATATATATATACTATATATATATATATATATATATATATATATATATATATATATATATATATATATATATATATATATACATATATATATATATATATATAGTATATATATATATATATATATATATATATATATATACATATATATATATATATATATATATATATATATATATATATATATATATATATATATGTATATATATATGTATATATATATATATATATATATATATATATATATATATATATATATATATATATATATATATATATATATATATATATATATATATATATATTATAACGATCCTTTTCCACCGTTACTAAAAAGTCAATCACTTTCTTACTAAACTCTCTTCACAACCACAAGCTAAGCCCACAACCAGTGAAATAGCTCTTAAATAATATAAAGTGCAAAAATTAATTCATGGGGGAAAACGAAACACCACAAAAACACTTAAATTTAATACAAAATATCAAGACAGAAGTTATTCCTGAACCTCGAAATACATAAATTAATGAAAACCAATCAACGTGAAATATTTCATAAAGCAACACATTTACCCAATTAAGACATCAAAGCAAAGATACATCCAAAAGGAGAAGGGGTTCAGATAGAAGAAGGTATTCGGAAAGTAAGAACAACCTATCAATTACACTCTAAATGAACCTAACAGTGGTTTCCCTCGTCCGAAACACTGGGCGGAGGAAAACAAACTAAATGGTATAATAGGATAATACAGTTCTCAAACATAAAAAGCAAGAGTAATAAAATATTCTAAGAATAACAATACCACAACAAATTGACAATATATATAATATCTATTATATATTGGTGATTTATATATCTATATATATATATATATATATTATATATATATATATATTATATAATTAATTTATATTATCTTATATATAAATATTATATATATATAATTATATATATATATATTAATTATTTAAAGAATTATATTATCTTATTTATATATATTAATTATATATTAAATATATATATATATATATATATAATATATATATCTATAAATATATATTAATATGATAACATATATATATCAATTATTTATCTAACATCACCGTGATTCATATAAATCATTCGAGCTACAAATGTCCTTTAATATCTAATTCGCTCTACCTCGGACTGATATATTTTTCATATATATACCGAGGGGGAATTTTTTAGTTGATAATAATTTTGTACCCCCATGGGATCGAACCACCGTCCAGTTGGACGGGGAACGAAATCAGGATTGGACAGTGACCCTACCGAAACGGCTACAGAGAGGCAAAGGTTTATATCGATTCTGACCATTACAAATCAACGCCGATCTCGTTGTATTTGTAATTAGAATCGATATGAAACCCCCTTCACCATGGCTAGCCGATTCGAGCGTTTGACCCACGCAGCGGCCTTGTTATGAATATTTATCACATCACCGTGATTCATATAAATCATTCGAGCTACAAATTTCCTTTAATATAATTCGCTCTACCTCGGAATTGATATATTTTAATATATTTACCGAGGGGGAATTTTTTAGTTGATAATAATATATATATATATATATATTGATATCTATATATATATATACATATATATATATATATATATATATATATAATATATATATATATATATATATATATATCACGACTAAGTTGCACATAAGAGTAGCATCTAACTTGCAACCTGAAACTTTAAATATACATTAAAACTTCTCTACATAAAGAGCAGCTTCTCTCTCCCTACTAGCTGTCAGCTCAAAAGAAGGAAGGAAAGCAAAGCGTAGACAGGTCGCTGTAAAATTCATCTCGTAGAGATGGGACGTCGTAGGAGCCATAAATATTTCAACTCACTCGATGGGAGAAGAGTTCCAATAATTCTGGGGGGGAAGATTTTTCCATGCAGTATTTCCTTCTAAAACGTTGGGAATGTAGTACGGATTAGAGCAGTCACGTTTAACTTCAACTTCCCGAATATCGGTTTTTGATGTAAAAAATAGGGAGAAATATCGGAAAGATAATTGGTACCATGAAAGATTTAATGTACAGATATTGAAGATATGTTGAAGAAAGTAACACTCGGTATGATTTTGAAAATGTTTGTATTTATTCTAACACAGTTTAACTAACTTTATTGTCGAAAATGGTCGAGAAAAGTAGACAGATAATTAGATGGCTAGACAGACAGAAAGAGAGAAACTGAGTATAATGTAGGGTTTTAATACACATAAAGATGAATGGAAAAAGATAATAAATAGTCTTTTTGAAAATGAATATGATTTTTTTTTTATCTAGCACTTAAATCGAAAATGATGGAAACAGATAGATGACTAGGTTTATAGGTAAACTGAAGGAGAGAGAGAGAGAGAGAGAGAGAGAGAGAGAGAGAGAGAGAGAGCCTTTTGTTTTATACAGTGCTACTTGAAAGGGCATTATCATAAGACTGTACCCTTGAAATAATTTAAGCGAATGACTTTTTAATCAGTCATCTCCGGTGAACTTCATTTCTATGTACTTTTTTTTTTTATCTATGTTTTGAAAATCCTCTGAATGACTGCGAACATGTATTCTTTACTAATTTGTGTCGATTTTTCTAATGTACCTGCTTTCATATTCTCTTTCTTCATCCTACTTTCCACCCTCTCTTAACACTTATTCATAGTGCAACTGCATTGAGGTTTTCTCCCTGTTACACCTAGCAAACCTTTTACTATCAATTTCTATTTCAGCGCTGAATGACCTCATAGGCCCCAGTGCTTGGCGCCTTTGGCCTAAAGCCTATATTCTACTGTACGTCGATCGATGTTTTTGGCTGGTATTTGAACATTATTTTGGTTTACCTTGACACAAAAGAACGTCAAGAGTTACCCAAAAATAGAGCCATTGTAAATATCAGTGATGTCACATTCTACATATCTGTCATGTTTATATTCTTATACCTCTATCTTTCAACTTTCAGATTCATTTAAGCTTACCTTCAGGTCATAATACAGATATCCCCTTTACGATTCATATCAAACTACGCCTAAATATCTGGTGCAACATTAAACCGTTCATCAGTTAGTATATTGATTTAATACTCTCTGGAAAATTCATATTTCTCGTTGGATAAAAATAAAGGGAAAATATTTTTTTAACAACATATATTACCTTTTACGATCCATATTAGGCTGCAACTGAATATCTGGTAGACTATTTTAAACCTTCATCAATTCGTATGTTGATTTAATGCACTCTCGAGGATTTATATTTCTCGTTGGATAACGAAAAAGAGGGAAACGTTCAATATTATGACAGATATTCCCTTTTACGATTCATATCGGACCACAACTGAATATTTGGTGTAATATTAAACTGTTCATCAACTAGAATATTGAGAATATTGAGTTTATATTTCTCGTTCCATGAGAAAATGAGAAAACCTTTTTTTTTTCCTGGCATAATACCACGGATTCAGATACTAGGAAGGTTCATCTCTAATAACAATTCAAAATACCCAAGAAAATATATAAAGTTTTGTTTTTCATTATTTTCTGTTTTCAAAATGACATACCATGGATTCAGGATGCTATAGTAGATTCACATCAACCGTGCATGTTATGTCTAGGCCAGTCCCTTCACGACGCTCCTGATTGGCTGTTGATAAGCCAATCACAAGGCTGGAAACTCTCAGTCTCTCGAGAGAGTTCACATAGACAGGATGCATGTTCCACTTCTCCTGAGGGATAAGTTTCAAAAGTATTCCTCAGGAGAGATGGAAGATACATCCTACCTATGTGAACTCTCTCTCGAAAGACTGAGAGTTTCCAGCCCTGTGATTGGCTTATCAACAGCCAATCAGGAGCGTCGTAAGGGCCGGGTCTAAACATCACCTGCACGGTTGATGTGAGTCTACTATAGGAGAGTTGATTTTTAATAGCAATTCAAAATATCGTGGAAACGATATACAGTTTTGCTTTTATTTTCCTTGTAGCTAAAATGACATAATTCCTCTTATTCGGAATGCTAGGAAAGTTGAGTTGCAATAACGATTCCAAATACCTTTAACAACAACTAACAGTTCCGAGTACTGACATGATTGGAGAACGTATTTCGCTTCAAGAAATGGGTTTTCAATTACTATTTTTTCTCGTTTGATAAAACGAGGGGTGGGTAGGCCAGGAATGAAATGATTATCTGATATGGTTCGAGGTTTTTAGAAAATATCTAAAAAATGTGATAGCGCATAGTTATGAGATACAATTTACACACACACGCATATATATATATATATATATATATATATATATATATATATATATTATATATATATATATATATATATCTATATATATATATATATATATATATATATATAATATAATAGATATATATATATATATATATATATATATATATATATATATATATATATATATTATATCTTATATCTTCTATGTATCTCTTATCTATTCTTATATCTCGTATATATATATATACTATATATATATATATTAATTATATCTATATCATCAGAGATAGGAGAGAGAGAGAGAGAGAGAGCGAGCGAGAGAGAGAGAGGAGAGAGAGGGAAGAGAGGAGAGAGAGAGAGAGAGAGGCACCCAAAATGGAAACTCTCAAGTCCGTGGATTCACTCAACATCAGATTTAAAAAAATCCAAGACGTAATTCCACACAACTCATGTTCCCTCTCCTACCTTTCAAGACCATAATTTTGGCAAATCCCCTGTGGGCAACTGTATCCCAGAGACCACCTCTACGCGTTCGGTATCCAAGGTGCTTCGATCGAACACCGAACTAACACCAATGACAACGAACCCACAAGGTTACGTTACCATTGATGCGTGTGTCAGCTGATTTCATTAAAAGATCCTCCTACGTGCATTATGACAATCACATCTGTCTTGAGGATATCATTTAACGTCTCTCCAGGAGTGTCCGTGAGATCCTTCATTCCTTCCTTCCAATACTCGGGGATGACACACATTTTATCAACATATTGCCCTTTCTTCTACAAATCACCTAGCCGACTCAAGGCAATATGACTACTTTTCATTTGTGCTAACCTTTCAGACGATTTGTTCTTGGCCATACCTTTCTCATTCTAGTCATTCTCAATAATATATATAGTATGTATGTATGTATGTATGTATATATATATATATATATATATATATATATATATATATATATATATATATATATATATATATATATTATATTATTATATATAATATATATATATATATATATATATATATATATATATATATATATATATATATATATATATATATATATATATATATATATATATATATATATATATATATATATATATATATATATATATATATATATGTATGTATGTATAACTGAATCACGAAAGTTAGGAACAGGATAAATCAATAAACAAAGGTATATGCCACGAGGGAAAATAATCAACGGAGTATCCGCATGATCTTTTGACGTTCAAACGTCCTTTACTTAGCAGATGAACTGACTTACATGAGGAAATGACAATACACGAAAGGTCATATAACTGACAGATAGGGATTTTAAAGAGATTAGTACCTAGAATCCGACACACCTGGAAGAAGAGTAAACTTCCCAAACAAGCAAAAACATGGGTACAGTTAAAAGTTTAAGACAATCTCCTCAGACACAAGGACTTTTAAGTCTATAATTATATCTTTGAGGTCATTCTTAAACATGTTACAAATACAAGGGTCTAAATGAAACAGGCCACGACTAATATTGAAATTACAATGAGAAATAAGATGTATTAAAGCAGATTCTAAAAGATTTTGTGATAAGAGATCTTTTGACCTTGCAATTACTGAACTACTAACCCAATTTATTCGGTGGTTGTTTTCCCTTAAATGAATGAATATTGCATTAGATGTTTGCCCAATTTTGACTGAATATTTATGCTGGCTTAACCTTACTTCTAAGCCCTTGCTCGACTGTCCGAGATAAAATGAGGGACAATCCATACATGGAATATTATATATTATGTTATTGCTTTCTCTGGGGCCATTTTTTATTAACATTCCTTTTAGTGTGTTACTATAAGAAAAAACAAGGTTGACCTTAATGGCTTTTAGCAATGATTTAAGGTTTCAAATCCGTTTAAATGAGGCAAACTGAGAATGTTCTTAGAATTTTCTTTCTCCGTGTTACTTGCACTATAAAACTTTTTGTGGGCTTTATTATAACAAATATCTAATATATGTGAAGGTTAACACAAATCTTTCCCTATTTTCCTTATGTATTCAATTTCTTGATCCAAATATTGGGGACTGACAATGCGCAATGCTCGTAAAAACATAGAAGAAAAAAATTATATTATTATGTTAAGAAGGTGGCCTCAATAGAAATGAACTTAAGTTGTTGGTCGGTTTCCTATAAATACTAAATTTACATTGAAATGGTTCTCTATGTATCAAAACACCTAAGATAGGGAGGCAATTGTCTTTTTCTACTTTTTCTAATTCTAGAGTAAACTTAATCGATGGTACAGTCATGACAAGCGCTTCATAGCGACGAAAGATAAGCTAAAGGAAATGAAAACGCATCTTCTTCGAGAAGTTCTGCAGCACAGATGCATTAACGCATGTATTGGAGGCGCCTGTTCTCATGATTGTTCTGGAATCGTCGGGCATGTTGGGGAATGCAACAGGCGCCGAAGTGTCTAAGAAACGCCACGATTTCTGATACAATACTTCGTCTAGATTCTTCTAAGACATTCTGGTAATTTCGGGATCCTCTGACGTTCGCTGGTAGGCCACGCCCCCAGGTTGCCGTATAAATACGACTGACGAAGCAGATCATCAGTAAGAATCACAGATCAGATTATCAGTGAGAGCCCAGCAGCAGAGATCAGAGATCATCAGAGAGAGATAAGAGAAGAAGGAACAGATGAAGGATCAGAGAGGAAAAGGTGCTTGAGAGTTTGATCGAAATCTGGTCAAGTCGTCCAGTCAGGGAGAATGACCGAGGTATTTTCGACGTTGAGCAAGCCTTGAGAGAAGAAACTTTCTACAAGAGGTTTTGAGGAGTTCCTGCCCTTCAAGTATCAA
>NC_087219.1:28723581-28728581 GCF_015104395.2 Macrobrachium nipponense
ATTATTTTTTAAATTAGGTGGTAGTAAATGCTCGTTCATTTAAGTGAATTTTCTGGACAGTTATTCATTGTAGTGCTTAAAGATTAAGGTAATTCCTGTGGTTTGTGAGTGCCTTCGCACCATAAATCCATGAATGACCTAACGTTTTTAAGTTGCATAGTTTGTGTATGGTACTAACATAATTTAAAGTGATATTTTCCATTTTATCAGTATTGAGAGATGCTTTTTGATCTTGGGAAATTCGTAGGTGCACCCAGGGAGCACCTGAATACACTACAGGAAGCTAAGAAGGACCAGCTTCGCCAGATAGCTGTAAGGGCAAGAATATCTGTAGTTCATGCTGTGGTGAAAGCTGAACTATTGGGAAAGATTTTAGATTTCCTGATAAATAGTGGTAACATTACTTGAACGAGGTGCTGCTCGTACAGTTACTACAACTGAAGACCCAGAGACAGTGAAATTGAAACTTCAACTTTAACTGCAGCAGCGAACGGTAGAAGCTGAACAAAAAAGGCTTGAAGCTGCAAATGCCGCAGCAGCAGCTGAACAAAGAAAGGTCGAAGCTGCAAATGCTGCAGTAGCAGCTGAACAAAGGAAGGTAGAAGCTGCAAGCTTAATTGTAGAAACTGAGCAAAGAAGACTTGAAATAGAACGAAAAGAAAGAGTTTTGTTGGAAAAGGAACTATCAGCCATAAGAATAGAAGAAAGGTTGGCAGAAAAAGAGCTACCTGATACTTTTGACCTTGTTAAAGCACGAAAACTCCTGCCTGTCTTCGATGAAAAAGATCCTGAAGTATTTTCATTACTTTTGAAAACACTGCAGTGTCTCTCAACTGGCCTAGAGACCAATATGTTCTCTTAATCAGAAACTCCTTCAAAGGAAAAGCTGCATATGTGGCAGCACAACTTGTCCAAGAAAGGGATTATGAAGTCTTTAAAACTGCCATATTGAATGCTTATAGTGTTACAGCAGAAGGGTATAGACAAATATTCAGACAAACCTTGAAGAACCATCCTCAAACCTACCTGGAGTTTTTCACACTGAAGTTGAAGCAGTTTAATAGATGGATAGATAAGGAACAAACAACTACTTTAGAACAATTAAAGAATTTAATAGTTTTAGAGGAATTCCTGAGGCGTTTTCCAGCTAATGTGTCAATGTTTATTAGAGAAAAACAAGAAAAAGGGCTGCCCTATTAACTGATGATTACCATCTCATTCATAAACTTAAACCACATTCGTCCTCTCCTTCATCTGCCCCCCAGGTTTGTACTTTTTGTAAGAAAGAAGGTCATTATATTAAAGACTGTCCTAGCCCCAAATGCAAAGCATCTCATGGTAAGGCTTCTCCTAATGCTTTTTCACAAGGACCTGAATCAGGGCATACTGCAAATAAAACGTCACTTCACTGTGCTCAACCTCCATCAGACTTTAAAGCATTTACATATCCTGGTAAAGTAAATGATATTCCAGTGCAAATTTTGAGAGATACAGGGTCATCTCAAACTATCATTAGCTCAAAGTTAAAAGATTTAGCTAAACCAACAGATCAATATGTAACTGTCAGATTTGACTTGTCAAAAGGTTTTACCTATTGTACAGATTTCTCTTGATTGTCCTTATTTTAAAGGTTCAACTAATGTCGCCTTGTTGGATTCTGACCTGCCTTGCAAGAACATTGACATGATACTTGATAATGACTTGGCTCAAACTAACATTACTCCTAGTCATATCATTACTCAGCCTGAAGTAGTGATAAAAAAAGCTAGCCAAGTTGAGTTTTCTCCTGTGGTAGAGCTTCCCTGCCAAGTAATCACCAGGTCTACAACCTCAGCTTTTAGAGACACTGAACACACAGGTAAGGTAGATCAAACTGCCTTAGGTGAAAAAGTCTTTGCTGATCTTGTTGATATTCCCTCAGATGAATTTGTAGAGTATCAAAGGTCTGATGAAAGTTTGAAAGATTATTTTGATAAAGTAATAGATGATGTTGATGAAAGTAAATTATCATATTTCTATCTTGATAATAACATCCTTATGAAACTTTATAGACCTTTGAAGATTGCAGGACAAAATTCCTGGCATGATAGTTACCAGCTTGTAGTTCCTTCTAATCTTCGTGCAGCCTTATTGGATCTTCCTTATTCAGCAGTCTCTCATCTAGGCATTTCCAAAACCTATAAGCATTTGCTGGACGATTATTACTGGCCTGGTATGATAGCTGATGTAAAGCGCCACATTGAATCTGGCCATCTCTGCCAGATAACTGGTAAACCAAATCAGAAAATACCACCAGCACCATTAGTTCCTATTACAATACCTAATTCTCCTTTTGAAAAGGTCATTATAGATTGTGTTGGTCCACTTCCCAAAACTAAACAAGAAAATGAGTACATTTTAACTGTGTTGTGTCCTACTACTAGATTTCCTTTAGCCATACCTATAAAAAACATTTCTGCTAAAACAATTATTGTTAATCTTCTTAAAATATTCACAACTTTTTGTTTTCCCAAGGAGCTTCAGTGTGATCAGAGGACAAACTTCACTAGTGATTTGTTTAAGCAAACTTTAAAGCAGTTAAACATCTCCCATATTTTGCTTCAGCTTATCACCCTCAGACCCTCAAATGCGTACACCAGACCATTAAAAGCCTCCTGCGCAAGTACATTTGTGAAACTGGATGAGACCAGGATGAAGACCTGGATCTGCTTATGTATGTACTTAGGAGAACACCTAATGAGTCCACTTGAATTTCTCCCTTCGAGATGATGTTTGGCCATAGACCTAGGACAAACCTTATTATGGTAAAAGAAAACATCTTAAGAGGTACTTACAAAGACCAGCAAGTAAGTATTCCACAATACCTTCAAAGTCTTAAGGTTAAATTTGGCCATATTTATGAATTTGCCAATCTGAATTTAACTAACAGTCAGATTCGTATGAAAAACCATTACAATAAAAAGGCCAAAATCAGAACTTTCAAAGTAGATGATGTACTTGGATATAGACCAGTGCTAGGAGTTCCATTGAGAGAAAATTTTATGGGTCCTTATAAAATCGCTAAAAGGGTCTCCAAAACAACTTATCCAATTGAAACTCCAGATAAAAGGAAACCTAGCCAGTTGGTGCACATTAATCTTATAAAACCATACCAATCTGCAAAGATTTCTCCACAGGTAGTTCTCCTGATAAGTAGAGAAACTGATCACTCCACTCACAACTCAAGGATAACTACTCCCATCGAGACTACTCCTACCCCGAAAACCCCAGTACCCGAGAGAGTTGATAATAATAAACTTTTAGCTCCTCTTGAACCAAACGAAGAAGAAACTTTGGCTCACAGTCATATTTTGTCATGGAAAGATGCTAGTAATTCACAGATTCTTTCTCTACTTTCACAGTATCTTGGTCATCTTCCTAAGGTGGAAAGGGAAGAATAAGGGAAGAATTAGGGGCGGTTCTGAAGTCTTGTCTTGCAACATGTTCAGACACTCCTAGTTGAAACATGATGTTGTGCTAGAACCAAACACCAGTCCTGTTCATCAACATTTTTACCGTGTGTCCCATCGTATATTACCACCCTTGAAGGCTGAGGTTGAGTATTTACTAAAACTAGATTTGGCTGCACCAAGTAAGTCTCCCTGGGCATCGCCTTGTATTTTAGTCAAAAAGCATAACAATTCCTATCGTATGTGTACGGATTATAGAAAGGTTAATTCTGTAACTGTCAAGGATGCTTATCCATTACCTAGAATTGCCGATATTATTGACTCTGTGAGTAATTCTAAATACCTTACCCAGATTGATCTCTTGAAGGGTTATTATTATCATATTAAATTAACAGATAGGGCAAAAGAGGTATCAGCCTTTATAACACCTTTTGGTCTCTTTGAATACAAAGTTTTGCCATTTGGGATGACTAATGCTCCATCTATATTCCAAAGGATGTCCATGAAGTTACACGTGGTTTAGAGGGTGTGTAGGCCTATTTGATTGACATCGTAATTGCTAGTAACTCCTGGGACGAACACCTCAAGATCTTAAAAGAACTCTTCAAAAGACTCCTAAAAGTTAACCTCATTATTAATGTAGCCAAGAGTTCATTTGGCAAGGCAAAAGTTACATACCTAGGACATGTCATTGGCAGTGGCTCCATATTACCCAAGGATACTAATGTAAAGGCTATAACTTCATTTCCCACTCTTAGTGATAAAAAAGAACTCAAGCTTTCTTAGGTATGGTGTCATATTATTCAGTTTTGTCCTAATTTTACCATCATAACTTCTCTACATGCCTTGACATCTAGCAAAGTAAGGTTTCACTGGACACAGGATCACGACAAGGTCTTCCAGCAGCTAAAGTTATTCATGACTTCATCTCCTTTGTTGCAAGCTCCTAATCTCGCTAAACCTTTTTTTTTTTTTTTTTTATACAGGTCGATGCTTGTAATACTGGATTTGGTGGTGTCCTACCGCAAAAAATCAATGGAACCAGTACTTTTCCTCCTTTGTTGGAACACCTGCTGCCAGTATCCTATTACTCGGGAGCATTCAAAGGCACTCAACTAGGATGGCCTAGCATCGAGAAAGAATTGTATAGTCTTGTTGCAACTCTCCTTCATTTTCGTCCATATCTGTAAGGTGCTGCACGCATCGTCATTTACACCGACCATAAGCCCCTTACCTTCCTCGAAAGGGCCAAGCTTAACAAGAAACCTCTTCGATGGTCATACATCCTGTCTGCCTACAACATTGAAATCCACAGCATTCGAGGATCAAACAACACCATCGCCGATGCATTATCACGTCTTAGACAGAAAACCACTTAAATTCAACTAAATTTGTCAATAAAATTATCATAGTAATTTCATTCCTAACAGGGGGGAATTATAATAACCCTCCTATCATTATGTAGTAATTCTAATTACACACCTATTATTGTGTAGGATGTTAGCGCCATCTATTGATTTCTGATCAATAGAGGAAATTACCTCTTGTTTT
>NC_087219.1:28733581-28741081 GCF_015104395.2 Macrobrachium nipponense
TCGCTCAGTTTCCTAATAGTTCGTCATTCATTGCTTTATACGTAACCAGCACATGCTAAAAACACACAATACGTTGCCGATGGTAATAAAGAGAAGGATCCTAATTATTACAAAAAGAAATAGAAACAGTAGCCCGTTCAGAATCAAACAAGCAGACTCGGTGACTGTGTCACCTAGTCAAGCGGTCAAGGTCAGTCAAAACTGCCGAGTGTTCAAAGCATAGCAAATTCCACACAATAAGCGACTCTAGCAGAGTGGGGAAAAGCGATGTTGGATCATACATCCCAAATACCTTTTTAAAATTAAAAAGGAATTTCCCTATGCATCACACGACAGTATCAAGTAATCAGAGCAGGTTCTAGTAATTTTAATACATTAAGTTATAATAAATACTGGTGGATTAAGCCCAACTGTACGCGCCGTAAAAATTAGAATATCTTGTTTTATTCCTTTAGTAAACGTAATATCCTGTATTTACGGACTTACCGTCTGTTGTTCGAACTTCCCTAATGAGAAGTCCGGATAAGCGAGCGCTTACAGATACCTCTATAGTTATCAAAAACATTGATCTGTATCTAGTGTAATTGGAAGATCCATCTAGGGGTATACAAAATATTATCTTACATCCTGCAAAATAAGGCGTGTTTATCAAAGGAAAATCCTATAAACCTTCAAACATATTAAAATCAGTTTGAACAAAAAAAAAAAAAAAAAAAAAAAAGAGACAATTAATCAAATAATAACTTATATAAAGGAACTATACATTTGTCTCATAAATCGTAACATTGTTCAAATGACCCAACAGAATTCTCCCACAACCGCAGTCGCACTTTGCACGCAAAATCTTGAGAAGCATGCACCCTCGAATGTCTTAGTGAGTGTAAAAAGACTTTGCTGGGAAATGAAATTTTAATCCTTCCCGACACTCTGAAATATAATGATTTCCGCGAACAAAGCCCTAGACAGGGCTGACTAGCAGCAACAAGTTAAATCTAGTGATCCACAAACGTATGCATATCGTGGATACGGAAGTTATAAATATCGCATTTTTTATTGTTGCTAATTTTTAATCCCGCCCAACCAGTCGTAGATGAATCTCTCTGATAATCTATCTAAAGTAATATCCGTAAAATCATTCAAGCAGAGGTGATTCAGCAGAATTTTTATCTTTTATATGAATACCAGGAAGTTTCTCCACTAGCGAGTGATCTCTGAGGAAAACGGATGTAATTTAACACAAAATACGGTCTAAGGACAACATAAAGCTATATACGTACCTCCGTATAGACTCTCAAGGAAATTTCAAAATAGTGATAAATGACGAAGTTGAAAAATGTTAGTAATAGGAGTCATTAGGAAATCAAATAAGCCCATATAATTTTTCTCTCAAACGTCATGCCATAAAAGATCGGACTTGGCGTATCTGCGTAGATTTCTGTCGCATAAACAAGGAACGACTCCCGATAGTTTCCAGTGCCATGTACCGACGACATCTTATCTCTGTTAGGTTAGAATAAATTTTTCACCAGCTTGGACTTACTTAAAAGCTTTTACCTGATACCATTTACCTAAGTGATTGTACCCATCATATACCGTTTTTCAGCACACTCAGGGGGACATTATCAATTTTTACGTATGCCTCCGGCTTACGTTGCGGCCCCAATTAATAATAATAGTAGTTTTCGGAGACTTTTAAGGGATTACCCTACATGCTTATATGGTTGGTCTTGTAATCTTTTCTAATACCTTAGAAGTACATTCACATAAAGTAGAGCTAGTGCTACAGAGACAAAGACAAATAATCTCAGAGTAAAATTTCTAAATGTGAGTTTTTAAAAAACCGAACATGTTTATCTAGGTTTTATGTGTCTAGTCAAGGTTTTAAAGTAGTCTATGGTAAGGTGTCGGCTGTTCATAACTTTACGGTACCTATTAACATAAAAGGGGGATACAGCACTTTGGCGCTGTAGTGGGTATTACAATCGTATGTAAATATGTAACTCTTCAATCATGACAGCTCCTTTAACAGATCTTACGAAGAAGAGCGTAGATTTATTATGGTCTAAAAAGCATCAACAGGCGTTCGATATCTTAAAAGCGGAATAATGCAGCTCACCTAACTTAAAAATCCCTGATTTAAATAAGGAATTTTTTTTATTGCAACAGACGCCTCAGACCAAGGGGTAAAGAGGGATCTACTTCAGCAATATGATAAACTGTTCTTTCCTAATAGCTTTTTATTCATGTAAACTAAAGCCCTCTGAAATTAAATATACAGTAATAGGCAAGGAAGGGCTAGATATTGTTAACTCACTAGTACATTTTAAGTTCATAATCTACGGCTATCCTGTTAAAGTCCTCACTGAGCATAAGTCACTTACCGAGTTTTTTTCAAAGGCTTTAATCACAGTCCAAAAGGAACTCGGTGACAAATGATCATTCAGGTCTTTGAAGCCAAGATAAGATATCTACCTGGGAAAGCAATTATCATAGCTGACGCATTATCCCGCAATCCCGCACCATACTGCAAAGAACCATTAATTAGACTAAAAGATATAGAAACATCCGCTGGGCCTATTGTTAAAACCAGTATCTAAATAAACAAGAAAATTTATTCCTTAACCCAAGAGATCGTCGAGCATTGAATATCTGGGTTGGAGCGCCGAACTGTTACAAACTGAACAAGGCAAGAGTCAACAGACCTAACCCAAACAATAAACACTTCGAACAGAAACAGAGTCAGCAGCAATAAACACCAAACAATAAACACTTCGAACGGAAACAGGGTCAGCGGCTAAGCAAAAAACAATAAACACTTCGAGCAGAAACCCTAGACCAAAAGTATATTTAAAGTATGTGTATCAGAATAATGTAATCAAATGTAATATTATATGTAGGTCCGTGACGAGGAAAACCCGAAGAACACAGCAGATGACTAACGACCAGGCCAGTAGTAAAATATCTCTTTCATACCAATCGTCATAAACTGGTTGCATTCCGTCATCCAGGGTTCCCTACTATGTCACAGAAAGCCAAATCACTGTTTTACTGGCCCACAATGCTTACAGATATAAAAAGCACATAACTGATTGTAACACGTGTCATGAAAACAAGGGACACACTAAGACACCTGTCAGTTAAGGGCCTATCCTGTGCCAAATCAATCCTTGAAAGAATATACGTAGAATTATTAACAGGATTACGAGTCTGACAGAGGGAATAAACACTTCTTAGTGTTAATAGTTCCTTGACACGTTATATAGAATTAATAGCACCAAAAAACAAACACCGCAATTGAGTGTGTTAGGAATATTTATGAGTGCTAAATCAGTAAACATGGAATTCAACACATGATAATCTGACTCGGGTGGTGTAAATCAATAATAACTCCTTAAAACTCGTGTGTGAAAACTCCTTTCCATTAAGAAAACCTAATACCATATTTTATCACCCAGAGTCAATCGGTTTGGTAGAATAACGGATAATTAAATAGGAAGTGTCAATGTCTTACTAGTTACCAACTCGTGATATTGGATCGAACTGGATTATAGCGGTTCTCGCGGTTTTTTAAATACCTTATCATTTATATCTTGTATCTATAGAATTGATGCCGCAAGTAGCCTTATACGGTACGCCGTTAGAACACTTTTCCACATATTCAAGCCAACCATTAATTTATCAAATATATATAAAATATAAATATAAATATAAAAAAAATAAATAAAATAAATATGGATACAAGTGGAGTCAATATATACCCTCCGTAAGAAGTCGGAAGGGTTACAAATTATAATAAAAAAGGAATCACGATAAAATCAATAAGAAAAAACGTACATAGGTTAATTAAATATCCAAATATATATGCGTAAAGATTTGAACTCTAACTTAATGCTTTAGTAGTGACAAATAAGCTAAAAGTTCAAACACATATCCAAAACCTACTGACATATTGTCTGTCCCGGTGAATTTATATTCGTAGTCAATGAAAAAAAAAAAATAATAATAATAAATAAATAAATAAATAAAATAAAATAAAAGAGATTTTAAAGTAAAGTCAGGAAGTCTAGAAGTGAAAATGTTATCTATGGAATAATCCTAAGTGAATCTTATACAGGGCTAATATATATATAGAATTTGTATGGAAACCTTTTTTCATTAGTTTGAATAAGGAATATTTAATTTAACATAATTACAATTATGCAGATTTCCAACATGAAACTAATATATTGTTCAATTTTGGTACTGTTTTTTTTTCAGACATTCTTCTCATGTGGGTCGAGTATTAAAAAAACAAAAAAATTTATCCTAAAGTCGTATCTCTTACAGCAAGTAACTTAACTCTTAAGCTGGTGACGACGTCATCAGTTCTAGAAGGTCTGTCGCGTTTGCCGTATCAGCTTTGATTCCTTTAACCTCAAATAACTGCTTGCACAGGCTTCATCTCGCGCTTGCAAAGCAGATTGACTGGAGAAAGGAATGCTTAGCCCGAACTTCTCATGGGCAAGGCAGACGTGTCTATCCGTATGCGCAATGCAACTTTAGTTAAAGAGTTGCAATCATTTTAAAATTAATAACAAAATAAGCAAATAGAATTTTCTATAACAACAAACTGAATTAAATTTTTTCTGAACCTCATAGACATTTAGAAGTATCAAGATATGAATATGAAATATTTACTTGCAACATTAGCCTATTACAATTCAAGTAAAACATTCATGGGAAAATGTCACATTTTCTTGAAAAAACCCAAAGCTTATATAGAAATTAGTTACATAGGGGGTTTTTTCGTTGCATCTCCTACCTATTAATAAAGTTTTTAAAATTAACCTCAGAGGATGCGCGCGAGAAAATTGAATATGAAACTTTTGTTAGGGGCACATAGGATCAGATTTTATCACAACTTAATTTCAATTAGCATAAAGAAATACAGAATCATGATTAATATTCTCTTTGACTCTTATGTTGCCTGGCAATCTTACAAATTGGTCCGTTTTCCACTTCTTTGTCTAGTAACTTACTACCAGTGATATCGAAGTTTCTTTGAGATTCGTATTGATATCTGTTTATTTTTTTATAATTATGGATATTTTTACAGTCATCATAGACCTGGATAGGTTCACTCATTGTTAATGCCATGGATAAAAAAGTTTGTACAGCGGACTCTTTTGAATTCCAAAATATCAGCGAATTCATGAGGGTTAAGTCTGGTCTAAATGGCTCTCTTCCCTCCCTTGTATTTGGATGTCGTCTGAATTTACTTTGCCCTTGTGACAAGTATAATTTCACTTGCAGGCTGATTAATAGAACCTGTTACAGTATCCAGCAGTACGAGAGTTTCACATCGCAACTTCAAAAAATCGTTCGTCGCTGCGGACGACTGCAGTCAAGTAACAACCACCTACAATGTGAAAGGAATAAGCACCATCATGGACTTCTTCGACCGACACCGTATCTCGTCGTTAATCTCGTTTTAATGCGGAACGCTCCGGCGGCTGTCGGAATCGACTACAAAAGGGACATACTTCCGACAAATTACGACCCGAAGGATATTCAACTCTACTTTGCTGGCGAAGGACTCGTGCTGGGGATGATTTATTCATCGCGAACGTAATCGTGTAGCTTAGGATGCAGAGAATAAGTATGAGCGCAAAATAGAACGTTGGACCCGCCCAGGATAATTTTCCCCTTGATTTAACCCTGTGAAATTGGCCTTTCATTTGGCTATAGGTGGTTGTCTGGAACTGTGTAATGGACGAAAAGTTGTTCGAAAGCTAGTTAAATGTGAAGTAGTATAACCTCGGTCATGTATCCTATATATATAAAAGTATCATGTAAGCAATAGGAATCTACTATATAAATGATCATAAATAACAGAATCTAAATATATCTTTGCGTGTATGCAATAAGAATCTATTTAAAGTGCACATATATTAATCATAATTATATGAATCCATATACATATGTATAAACAAATCAGGTAGCCTATAATCAATCTGTTACCTTTTATCTTACCAATATCTGCAGTTATATATGAGTTAGTATATGGATTAATGAATCAGATATATAACATTTAGCATAAAAATCAACGAATCAATCAGCATAAACATTAATAATGTTATCAATTCATATATGAAATTTTTTATCAGTTAAAATATGATTTTTTATTATGTTAATCTTCATTCTATGCAATTATCAGAGTACATTAGTATTTTCTGTAGCATATGTATCTTAATGAAATGAAGTGAAAAACTGTATCATTATATATCACGAGATCACTATTATTTACCAATATCATTGTTTTGTATTTTATTACTTGAATCAATTCATGTACACCATGAATTTTTATTTACTTATATATATATATATTCACATAGTGTCTGTATCACACTCCTATAAGTCAAATGCAAGTCGAGTTTGAGTAATATTCAGTAGTTGGTTTTGGTAGCTGACCGAGCTAATGTAAGTGTTTACATAATAAAAATATGGAATGTTAGTCCATATATATAAAAGCCTAAAACTAAAGAGGTCAACCAGATTGCTTGCAGGAATGTGATCAGACTAGAGACGCTAAAGATGACGTATACAATAAAAGTAGGCTAAGATAACATGCCGTCACCTGTAGTCATTGCATTGTTTATAAACATTAGTCCAAAGCTCCCTGCTTGAGACAACTACCGCGACCTATAATTCAAACGGCCTACGTGATCTGTAGCGTGTCTCATTTGATTGTGTGTTCGTATGTAACTATGTCATCTGATGTATGTTCATATGTTCGAACTACTGTCTGTTCTTTCATAACTTGTAACAGAGATGGAAGACAAGCAGAACAGAGTTAGCTATCGTCATTAGAAGACCTGTATCTCTTTACCTAAGCTTTATCATGTAGAGAGAACAGAAGTAGCCATCATCATTGGCAGAAGCGATCAAGCTATCGTTATTAGAAGACTTGTACAATCATACCTGATCTTCTCCATGTAAAACTTCAGAAGAATATATATATTTTTTATACTTCTTCGTGTTTTCTACAAGAACCTCCTCACCGAATCAACATGAGTTTAACACATCGTCGTCATAAACAAGAAGATAATCCCGACTTCGTAAGTGATCTACAAACCCCAAGACACTCCATTGAAGATGGAAGTGCAATACCAACCGACTTAGCGTAAGATTATCACAAGTCTAACATTACCTCATAGGGCGCCTTATCATACAAGGCAACAGCCCTAAAATATATATATATATATATATATATATTATATATATATATATATATATCATATATATATATATATATATATATATATATATATATATATATAAATATATATATATGTATATATATATATATATATATATATATATATATATATATATATATATACTATATATATATATATATATATATATATATATATATATATATATATATATATATATATATATATAGATATATATATATATATATATATATATATATCTTTATATGGAATTCAACCGCCT
>NC_087219.1:28746081-28751081 GCF_015104395.2 Macrobrachium nipponense
ACGTTATCTTGATTCAAAAACGGCGCTCGATGAGAGACTGTTTTTCATCATAGTAGCTGGTAATCAGAATTTCATTTTTGAGATATATAGATGGTAAAATGTAATTCCTCGTGTGTTATGAAAATTAAAATAGATCCTGTAGCCTTATTTTTATTTATTTATATATTTATTTATTTATTTTCATTTCATTTTTTTTGGCAGACCGTCTCCTTTATCATTTTATTTGCTCGTTGCTAAATGAAAATTAAAATAGATCCTGCAGGCTTATTTTTATCTATTTTTTTCATTTGCAGAATGTTTCCTTTATCATTATGTTTGTTCCTTGCTAAATGAAGTTTTCACATTATCAAAATCTAAAAAAGAAAAAGAAAAGAATTACGAGCCTTTTCAGCGCTTTTCAGATTGAAATAACTGGTTTTATGTCGTATTTATCTATATAGTCTAAAGTTTTTCTTATTAATATTTTCCATCATGGATAGACGACTATAAAGTGGAAAATTTGCTGCCATTTATATTAGAAAATAGTTTCCATATTTCTGAAAGTTTTGGACGACGATGTCATAATGTTTCGTTAATTTATCACTGGATTACTCTCTGAAATGCTGCGCTACTTAGACCTATGTGTAATTCGAGAAGCATTTAATCTGAATTCTCATGACCTGCCTTTTTTGGTATTATTTGTTATGAATAATCTTGAACCAAAATGACGTCAAGAAATAATAGATGAAGGAGTTTCTTTGCTATAGGATAATATCTTTAACGTAAATTTGATAGATTCTTGTTTACTTTTTGTACATACCTTTTGCATCATTTATTATAAAGAATCTTGTCTCAAAAATGACGTTGAGAAATAATTATAAACCAAATATGGCATATTTTCATCGCCAGTGACTCTTCGCCTCACTTATTGGCCCAGATTCAGATGCCGCCGACCAAATTTAATGTTTGTGACGGCTACTGATTTGAAAAATCAAACGGCTCATATTATCTTTCAGGATCATTAAACACAGACTCCAAGCACTCAATCAGCTCGTTTAATTAAGCTTCCGCGTAATCATCCTTGAAATGATGACACAGTGCCATGCGAAGCAAACAGCTGATTTCCCACCAGACTGGAAAATAAAATGTAATTTGGAATTGCCTTCGGTTCTTTGATCTCGGTTGGTTGATATTCGTATTGTGAAAGATTTGGAAAGAGAGAGAGAGAGAGAGAGAGAGAGAGAGAGAGAGAGAGAGAGAGAGAGAGAGAGGGGGGGAGGGGAGGGGAAGGGAATAGATGAAAAGAGGCATCTGAAGAAAACGGATCTTTATTTAAATAAAAATTCAAGCGAGAGAGAGAGAGAGAGAGAGAGAGAGAGAGAGAGAGAGAGAGAGAGAGAGATAGTATGAAAAGAGGCATCTGAAGAAAATGGGTCTCAATTCAAATAAGAAATAGCAGAGAGAGAGAGAGAGAGAGAGAGAGAGAGAGAGAGAGATAGTATGAAAAGAGGCATCTGAAGAAAGTGGGTCTCAATTCAAATAAGAAATAGCAGAGAGAGAGAGAGAGATAGGGTTATTGGGGAAAACTTGCTTTAAAAAATGAATGTCACTTTGCATTATTTAAGTTTTTATCTTCCTATCAAGCTTTTTATTTATTAAGGCATTCACTTACCGTTTTTTCAGGTTCTAATAACTGAACTGTCCTTTCTTTATTTCCTGTAATCTTCTCTAATTCCTTTCGAATAAACATCATATTCTTTGGAAACTTGAGTTTCAAGCCAATGGCCCTTTAGATAGGCTTGTACCTTATAAAAAAGAATTTATCATCTCAGTAATAATAATAATAATAATAATAATAATAATAATAATAATAATAAATAATAATAATAATAATAATAATAATAATAATAATAATAATGTTCTCAGCGATCTAAAATAATAGAAAATGTTAAAAGTTCGCGTTTATAGATTATACGCGAACTTATAATATTTTATTTTTATTATTGTGTACCCTTCAGAACATTACATATACTCTCGTGATAGAGTTTTTTTTTTTCCAAACTATAATAATAATGTCGTAATCTCGACAGCACCAGTCTCTGCGTACTGCAGCATCAGCCCCGGCGCCTTGAAGTTAATCACTATAGTTGGTTCACTTAAGGTAGATTCTTAAGTGAGCCCTATGCTTGCGAGACGTTTGTTTGGCGGCCGCTGGTTGGCCGGGAGCTGCCTACCTCCCGGTGGTACCAGCCAATCAGCAGCCGCCAGACAAACGTCTCGTAAGCATAGGGCTCATACAAGAATCTATCTTAGTGAACCAGCTATAGTGACCATCCGGTCATTAATTTCAGACGAGTCTTTCAACTCAAATCAGCCAGTTGATGTTACTAATTAATTGGCCCACGTGTTCTCGTGGAATCATATCACCAATAAGCCAAGCCATTGTCAGATGATTTATTAATAAATAGATTCAGTGGGATCAAATAGGTTTACGTGTGTCAATCTTCCTCATAAAACACTTCCCATTTGTAAAAATATACCACGACGTTTTCTTTGTTGCAAGGGTTGATTTTGTTTCAGTTTTTTTTTTCATTTTTCTCGGCTTTTATCCTTTCTCTTTTATTAACTGGTCCTTTTCCCTCCTTAGTGGCCTCATTATCTCCTGAAGTAACCTTCACTTGTTTCAGGGTTGGCCTTTTACATCGTTACATTTCGGAAACTACTATATCCCGCAACGGTCAGGTTGAGGGAAACATTATTTGTTAGTTATTCGTTTGTCAGGGCGTTAATCCATTTTTAGTTTTCTGTAAATCAAAACTATTGTGCCGGCTGTGTCTGTCCGTCCGCACTTTTCCTGTCCGCCCTCAGATCTTAAAAACTACTGAGGCTAGAGGGCTGCAGATTGGTATGTTGATCATCCGCCTTCCTATCATCAAACATCCAAATTGCAGCCCTCTAACCTCATTAGTTTTTATTTTATTTAAGGTTAAAGTTATCCATGATCGAGTTTCTGGTAACTATATAAGACAGCCCACCAACGTGCCGCGGTTAAACTTTCATGGACCCCGGATCAAGCAGCACTAGACCGAGACCACCGAAAGATAGATGTATTTTCGGTGGCCTTGATTGTACGATGTACAGAAAACTCGATTGCGCCGAAGAAACTCTGGAGCACTTTGTTACTTCCTTTTCTTGTATTTCGTTCTGACGCTTTTTTTTTTTTTTTTTTTTTTTTTTTGCTTCCTGACCTCTTTATTTCCCGTATTTCATCTCCGTGACCCACTTCCATGGCTCTTGTGCTGAACTGCGCAGTCGAGTTTTCAATTGGTCAACCGACGTATTCCTACTCCCGTGGCATCGCCTGTGCGACCTAGAGTTATTGCAAAATTCACTTTATTCTGAAGAGCTTGAATTCCACATTTATATATGTCCACTTACATTGCATTTTCTTTATAGCATTCTGCTTTTTTTTTAATTTTTCTTATATGCATCATTTCTTGCTTTCCCATGCACTCCGTATTTGTCCTATTTTCATTATGCAACCATTAACATTTGCTTTATTTCATTACGTATTTTTTTTCGGTATAAGCATCATTTCTTGCTTTCTTGTTTTTCTTCTGTATTATCCCCATGAATTTTGCCAGTCGTTCGTTCTATATAAAAAATGTTATCTAATTATATTTCTATTTTTGTATTAAGAGAACTAATTATACAAATAATGTAAATTATTGAAATTTATTGTATTCTTATAATAAAAGATAAAACAATATAGAATACCTTGGCTCGTCCGTACCCCTTAGATACAAGTGTATGATTAAGTAAGAACCACTGATACTTCCCCCGTTAAAACGTAAGAACTGTGCCTTCTTAGACCACACCCTGACCAATTTTGACCACTTAACACTTTGCAAATATACTTTTCTAGGGCGTGAGGTATTATGCACAGAGGGATATTTTGTTTTAGTCATAAACTGATTAGATATGGTGAGATATTTGTACAAAGGTGTTTTATTCTTCTTTGAAGAATAAATTGGAGAACTGACTATGGACTGAGGTTCCAAAAGAGCAGTTATATTAACTTTTGACATTTGAGAATAAAGATGAATATTAGAGGGGTTAAATCTAGAACGTCATCAATACCCACACATGCATTACACATTACCGAGGGACGTAGAGGCCAGTTAGTGAAAAAGACACCAGTTTTAAATGAAGTATCTTTACAGGTATGCTATGGTATATGTGAGAGTGAGAAGTGTGGTTGAAGTGCTTCTAGAAATTAAAAAAAAAAAACATTATGATAATTATCATAGCATTTTTCAAGGATACGAGATTGTGACAAGGTAGCAATTTTGCAATCAAATTTGGCCTATTATACAGAGAATTTTCATCATAGCTAATAAATTCAAACGTGACCTCAGGTTGACAACGCAGAAAATAGCGGGGGTAAAAGTAGGTCCGACTGACGTTAAAAATTCAAAAGGAAAAATCAGGTGGAAAAAATGGGATATTGGGTGGGACTGGATAAGTGATTTGATGCACAGGTTGGAAAAGAAGGAGGACATTTCGAAAAAGCGTGTTATTTCTGTCCATATCTTTTGAGCCTGATGGGTCACGTCTGTTGGGAGGTGGCATAGAATGCTTTGAGGGAAGGAGTTCATTATAATAATAGGACAGACAAAAAATTTTTAATATATCATCATGCAAAATCAAAATTCAAGCTCATATCAGAGTGCAAGAATGTGGGTTGAGGAAAAGGCAAATAAAAAAAATTATTCATAATTCATGTTTTCAATTGAATAATAGAAATTAATTCTATTAACTGACGCGTGACATTTCCCCCAAAAAATCTTCATAGAAAATCCATGAATTAGCAACAAAGGAATGATAAAGTTTTATATCTTGGATATAATTTTCAAATTCACTGGATTACGGAAATAATAAGGATATATAAGCTCTTTGCAGTATTTGGCCTCTGATTGTTATTGGGATTATAGTGGGCTCAACTTTGCAAACATATTTCA
>NC_087219.1:28756081-28758581 GCF_015104395.2 Macrobrachium nipponense
CCATAATTCATATTGAGTTGTCTTTTGATAGAGAATCTGATTCTCTCTCTCTCTCTCTCTCTCTCTCTCTCTCTCTCTCTCTCTCTCTCTCTCAACTTGCGTAAATCAATTAAATCACTTTTAAGTGATTTCATGAAAGGCTGGTTTAAATTTCTTCTACGTTCGTGGAAAGGAATTGTTTCTCTCCTTTTAAAATCATAGGTAAGAATTGTGGCCTCCTTTTCATTACTTCCTCTCACTTACCAGAGGGCCGGGAAATATTCATCCTCTCTTCTCCTCTATCCCTCTCTCTATCCTCTCTCTCTCTCCCAGGAGAACGAAGGCCTTTTTAGGTTTTATTATAATTTACTTTTGATAAATGACTTGCAGTAATAGGAATTTCTCTCTCTTCTCTCCTCTCTTCTCTCTTCTCCTCTCTTCTCTCTCTCTCTTCTCTCCTACAGTGAAGAATTATTGAAGGTTACCTCTTTTTTATAAAAATGAATTGTAGGTTGAACTGAAAAATAATTCTCTCCTCTCTCTCTCTCTCTCTCTCTCTCTCTCTCTCTCTCTCTCTCTCTCTCACACTTATATCTGTGAAGAATTGTTAAGGTTACTTTTATTAGAAAAAGAATCTGTCTGTCTGTCTGTCTGTCTGTCTGTCTCTCTCTCTCTCTCTCATTTAAAAAAAAGGCTTAATCAATATGCTTTTCCAAAGACACGTCACCCTCCTTCTTTATGGTGAATCTGTTGAAATGGGAACGTTCAATAAAGAAACCTTAGGTACCAATACTATTTGACCAGGAGGGCAATATCTGCGTCATATTACTAGAGGCCTTTGAAGAGGTTTAGAAAAGCCATGGGCTTTGTTGATCCCAATAATTGTGTGTGTGTTTCGTGGTGGTGAGGACGGGGGAAGAGGCTGGGCTATTGGAAGTGGGTGGAGGTAGGTATTTAAATACCATTCCGAGTTTTTTTTTTTTTATACAAAAGAATTTATTATTTTGATGCTCTTAAGTCATAGATCATTATTTTACTTTTCCCAATATCCTCTGTCGATCCAAAATGCCTTTTTTTATTATCGTGCGGAACCAATGGCAAGGTTTCTTCTCAGAGAGAGAGAGAGAGCGAGGAGAGGAGAGAGACGAGGAGAGGAGTGAGAGAGTGGAGAGGAGAGAGAGAAAGAGAGCTTTGCCAGTTCTCACTATAGCTAATAAAGGAAAAATATATGTCTGAATTTTAAAAATTGTATGGAGTAAGGTTTAGTCAGACAGTAACTAATATCTTACTTGTGCCATTTCTGTAAATTTCTATAGTATAATGAAAAAAATAATTTACTTTTTAATTATTCCAGAACGGAAGTGACTAATTGCCGAGAACTTCTGAGAATTGGGTGAGTACGAACGTTCAATTCAGGTGAACAGGGCAAAATTAGGTAGTTCTAACCCATTTTACCTACCTTCAGACTGGAGCAGCTGCAGCCTCATTGTCCTATGTTATTTATTTCAAATTCATTATTGTAAATATTATATTCCCGTTCTTTAAGATTTATTGTGTTCTAACCAGGGAAGTATACTATCTGAATATCATTTTACAGTGAAGAAAGGCCGTTCATTTACATTTTCAATGTGTTCCAATTTGGAAGTATTTTTAAATATCTTCTTAGAAAAAAGAAAGGAAAAGTCATCTTTATGATAGACATTTTTTTTAAATACATTTTTGGGAATATTATATCACCGTTCTTTTAGATTGTTTATGTGTTCTTATCAGAAAGTATTTTTAAATATTTTTTTAGAATGAAGAAACGAAAAGTCATCTTTACAAAAGATAGTTTATCAAAAATAGACGGTCTTAATTCATCTATCTCTCTCATTATCCATCTATTTACTTATCCCTTTATCCATCTATCACCCTTGCAGAGAAATAAAGCTCAGTAAAATGTCTGTGAAAAGCGAAAGAGAAACTGATGTTAATCAGACAAATTATATTTTTGTCCATCGTTATTCTCTCTTTACAAACTCATCATCAAATGTCAATCATTTAAACCAGTGTCAATGTTAGGGCCGGGGGGGCGGGGGAAGGGGGGGATGTGCTGCGCTCTTTCAACAGCCAGTTTGATCCGGAACATCAAAGACTGAGATATTTGAACATCATTTTCCTCCTAGAAATATTTTAAGAATTTCTAAAAAGCTTCGGTATGTAAACCGGGAATGAGACGACGGAGAGACGCATTAGTTACGAGATTGATTGCCCTGAGTTATGATTGATTATTTAGAATTAATTATTACCCACCACTGTGCGTGCCATGTAACAAACACCACAAACACCACACACACCACACATATATAAATATATCTATATATATATATATATATAGATCTATTTATATATAATATCTAGGATATGTAAATAAATATAATGTATATGAATAATTATATATTATATATTATATATAGATAATATATATATATATATATATATGATATAATATATATTACTATATTATATATATTTATATATC
>NC_087219.1:28763581-28768581 GCF_015104395.2 Macrobrachium nipponense
GAACCCATTAAAAAGAGATTCATCCGTAGGAAAAAGCTTACTAAAATTATATCAATGGTCTGTTGTACAGGTACATTTGTAAATAATGACTCTACGTCATAGCTTACCATAATAAGGTCCGAGTCCTGAGCAAGAATGGAATTTTTGAACTCGTATGAATTCTTTAGGTTATAAGAATTTTCAGCTAATGGGGGCAAGCATGGGAACTAGATATTTGCCAGTTTGTAATTGGCGTTATTATAAGACGCTAAGATAGGACGGATAGGAACATTATCTCTTTGTGGGCCTTCGGGAGGCCGTACATTAAACCATACGATGACCCCGAGCTGTATAGGGACTGATAGGTATTTTCAGTAATAATGCCACGGTCTTTTAAGCTTTTCAGAAATCGGTTAATACGATCTTCTATTTTAAACAGTGTTGAAAACTCAGGAGTTCCCAACTTCAGGAACTTTGAATTATCATTTAAAATTGTTTCCACCTTAGAAATATAATCATCCTTGTTGAGAATAACAACTCCCTTACCCTTGTCTGGACGGGTAATAATAATCCTCCTTATTTTTTTTTTGCAAGCGATTTGAGAATATTTCATGTCTTCCTTTTTAAAAAAAAGGAGCCCAATATGTAGACAGTTTAGTATAAGTTTTATGTGCTAGGCCTTGAAGTTTTGATCGAAAGTTAGGGACATCAAGGCTGAGATCGAGGTTGATCAATCTGGAAAAGAGGAACTCTAGACTTCCAAAAAACTGTACAAATGAGGTCTGTAACATGGCAAAGCAAAATCCAAACCAAGAGAAAGGAGGAATTCCTCTCGTTTCGATAGGGAGTAGTTGGAGAAATTTAACACAGTTTTATAGTCTTGCTTAAATTTAGGAACAGAAACACCTATTTTACGTAGTTTTCTCTCGTGAACCTCTTGGACATGGAAAACAAAGGAATTTATACATTTATTAAACAGGTAAGTGAAAATGTAACGGTCGAGGTTAGATAGTTCGTTAATAACACTTTCATAGAGAGTATGATTAGCAGTGGACAGCTTGTTAATAGTATTTTGTTTACAAGAAATCTCCATATTGAGAAGGGTAACAATGGACTCGGAATAGAAATGAGTGTTATACAAGGATTTCTTATATAATTTAAATTTAACAAAATTTGGCGTTACTTTGTTAAGGACACAATATTGTAGAAATTCCAGGTCACATTCTGCCTTCCGAAGTTTTTTGGTATTGCGTTCCAAGGATCTGAGTGTTGTCTTGAGTGTTGGTCCATATTTGTGAACGATGTAGGTATGGAAGTTCTGACATCGGCTAAGTTTCAGTCGTATAATAAAAGTTTCAGTCGTATAGAACTGGCACTAAGCTTTCGAATCCCGAATTTTCCAACATAAGGGATCATACCGATAAATGTAGGTATTCGATCCAGTACAAAGACTTTCAGGTTTGGTGGGCAGAGCTTCCAATCACAAGTTTTAACAATTAATGAATCTTTGTTTATTAAAAAAACGGTCCCCTCACTGAAACACCATGCCACGTCTACACCTCTTTACCTCTCGTGAACTGCTTACGTTTTTTGTTAGTCCTTCCTCTGTCTGTTCACAAATATGGACCAACACTCAAGACAAACACTCAGATCCTTGGAACGCAATACCAAAAAAACTTCGGAAGGCAGAATGTGACCTGGAATTTTCTACAATATTGTGTCCTTAACAAAGTAACGCCAAATTTTGTTAAATTTAAATATATAAGAAATCCTTGTATAACACTCATTTCTATTCCGAGTCCATTGTTACCCTTCTCAATATGGAGATTTCTTGTAAAACAAAATACTATTAACAAGCTGTCCACTGCTAATCATACTCTCTATGAAAGTGTTATTAACGAACTATCTAACCTCGACCGTTACATTTTCACTTACCTGTTTAATAAATGTATAAATTCCTTTGTTTTCCATGTCCAAGAGGTTCACGAGAGAAAACTACGTAAAATAGGTGTTTCTGTTCCTAAATTTAAGCAAGACTATAAAACTGTGTTAAATTTCTCCAACTACTCCCTATCGAAACGAGAGGAATTCCTCCTTTCTCTTGGTTTGGATTTTGCTTTGTCCATGTTACAGACCCTCATTTGTACAGTTTTTTGGAAGTCTAGAGTTCCTCTTTTCCAGATTGATCAACCTCGATCTCAGCCTTGATGTCCCTAACTTTCGATCAAAACTTCAAGGCCTAGCACATAAAAACTTATACTAAACTGTCTACATATTGGGCTCCTTTTTTTAAAAAGGAAGACATGAATATTCTCAAATCGCTTGCAAAAAAAAATAAAAAAATAAGGATATTATTATTACCCGTCCAGACAAGGGTAAGGGAGTGTTATTCTCAACAAGGATGATTATATTTCTAAGGTGGAAACAATTTTAAATGATAATTCAAAGTTCCTGAAGTTGGGAACTCCTGAGTTTTCAACACTGTTTAAAATAGAAGATCGTATTAACCGATTTCTGAAAAGCTTAAAAGACCGTGGCATTATTACTGAAAATACCTATCAGTCCCTATACAGCTCGGGGTCATCGTATGGTTTAATGTACGGCCTCCCGAAGGCCCACAAAGATAATGTTCCTATCCGTCCTATCTTAGCGTCTTATAATAACGCCAATTACAAACTGGCAAAATATCTAGTTCCCATGCTTGCCCCCTTAGCTGAAAATTCTTATAACCTAAAGAATTCATACGAGTTCAAAAATTCCATTCTTGCTCAGGGACTCGGACCTTATTATGGTAAGCTATGACGTAGAGTCATTATTTACAATGTACCTGTACAAACAGACCATTGATATAATTTTGTAAGTAAGCTTTTCCTACGGATGGAATCTCTTTTTAATGGGTTCTGTAAGAATGATTTTAGGAAACTTTTAGATCTGGCGGTGCGGGACACCGTTTTTGTTTTTAATGGTTGTTCTTACTCGCAAATTGATGGTATGGCTATGGGCTCTCCTCTTGGACCCATCTTTGCCGGTATCTTCATGTGCTCGCTGGAAGAGCAAATGCTTGATTCTTGTCCCCTTAGTTACCATCCACTTTTTTATAAACGGTACGTTGACGACACGTTTGCACTCTTTAGAAGTCGGTTTGACGCCGAGAGGTTTTAACTTTCATCAACTCATTTCACCCTAACATCAAATTCACCATTGAACACGAAACCAACAATCAGTTGCCTTTTTTAGATATTTTAATTACACGCTCCTCTCATGGCTTCTCAACTTCCGTTTTTAGAAAAAGACATTCACTGGTCTTGGTACAAATTTTTTATAGTTTTTGTTCTCTTGATTTTAAGATAAATGCCTTATTAACCATGCTTCACCGGAGCCTTTGCTTTGTCTTCTAGTTGGCAATCTTTTCACAATGAAGTCACGTTCTTGCAAAAAATATTTTAACAGCAACTGCGTTTCCCACCCAGTTGTTCTTTAAGCATGTCTCCAAATTTTTAAATAATATTTTTGTTCCACGTCATCCTACTCCTCACGTTCCTAAATTACCGTTCTATGCTAGCCTTCCTTTTATTCATAATACAACTTTATATAAGGAACTCCACGCTTAATGTCTGGTCATCTCCCTGATAAAATCAAAATTATACCTACAAACCCACTGAATATCGGTTAGCCTTTTCAACTTCAAGGGACCGTTTGGATCCATTGATGACCTCATGTGTCATTTACAAGTTTACTTGTCCTCGATGTAATCGAGGAACCTATATTGGATCGACACATAGGTTACTCAAGGTCCGAATCGACAGTCATAGAGCTATCAGCCAGTTCTAATTAGATATTGTTACTTTTTAGCTTGAAAATGATGCTGGTGGTTCTTCGAAACGTTGCAACTTAATAATATGAGTTCCTTGACCTGTTGGTGTGCTTCCCCTACCTTCATTGTATAGTTGGGTTTAGAGAAACCTCCGCCTGTTTAATATTCATTGGGATTTTTCCTCCGATTCGCCCTGACTCCTCTTCGCTGAAGGATGCCATCTCTGCGTTTTCTGTTCGCCCTTCTTTTTATTATACGACTGAAACTTAGCCGATGTCAGAACTTCCAATACCTACATCGTTCACAAATATGGACCAACACTCAAGACAACACTCAGATCCTTGGAACGCAATACCAAAAAACTTCGGAAGGCAGAATGTGACCTGGAATTTTTACAATATTGTCTCCTTAACAAAGTAACGCCAAATTTTGTTAAATTTAAATTATATAAGAAATCCTTGTATAACACTCATTCTATTCCGAGTCCATTGTTACCCATCTCAATATGGAGATTTCTTGTAAACAAAATACTATTAACAAGCTGTCCACTGCTAATCATACTCTCTATGAAAGTGTTATTAACGAACTATCTAACCTCGACCGTTACATTTTCACTTACCTGTTTAATAAATGTATAAATTCCTTTGTTTTCCATGTCCAAGAGGTTCACGAGAGAAAACTACGTAAAATAGGTGTTTCTGTTCCTAAATTTAAGCAAGACTATAAAACTGTGTTAAATTTCTCCAACTACTCCCTATCGAAACGAGAGGAATTCCTCCTTTCTCTTGGTTTGGATTTTGCTTTGCCATGTTACAGACCCTCATTTGTACAGTTTTTTGGAAGTCTAGAGTTCCTCTTTTCCAGATTGATCAACCTCGATCTCAGCCTTGATTTGTCCTAACTTTCGATCAAAACTTCAAGGCCTAGCACAAAAAATAAAACTTATACTAAAACTGTCTACATATTGGGCTCCTTTTTTTAAAAAAGGAAAGAACATGAATCTTTCCAAATCGCTTGCAAAAAATAAGGATATTATTATTACCCGTCCAGACAAGGGTAAGGGAGTTGTTATTCTCAACAAGGATGATTATATTTCTAAGGTGGAAACAATTTTAAATGATAATTCAAAGTTCCTGAAGTTGGGAACTCCTGAGTTTTCAACACTGTTTAAAATAGAAGATCGTATTAACCGATTTCTGAAAAGCTT
>NC_087219.1:28778581-28793581 GCF_015104395.2 Macrobrachium nipponense
TAATTTCCCATCCAGAAAATAGTAGAAATGCAAAAAGGTCTTATCCAACAAGATATTATGTAAATAGACCCTAATTCCCTATTAGGGTTAATTTACCTTCCATTTTCGCCGTATCAAACCCTATTCGCGCAACCCTTGTTTTCGATAGAGGGTCGTCTTGTCCTGCTTATGAAACCCTTCGTCAGAGAGGAGTCGACTTTGTATACAAAGGTAAAAATGTTTTTTTTTTTATGTTCTTTTTTTATGTTCTCTATCTGGAATGATATGTGCAACAGTATCTTTACTGCTTAGATGGTATTTAGGTTTAGTTTTATGATTATTTGATTTTTTTTTCAAGTTTATTGGTAAGACACACAGAGGGTTGCATTCCCATTTTGGTGTTGTGATAATGATATTTTTTTCTGTTTATTTGTTTGTCTAATAATGAATGAAAATGTAGCTTCTTGGCACCACTATTTTTTTCAAATTATTATTATTATTATTATTATTATTATTATTATTATTATTATTATTATTATTATTATTATTATTATTATTATTATTATTATTATTAGTTATTATTTGAATATAAAATCAGTTCCACTGATGCTGCCCCCCCTCTTTAACAAAACATATTATTATTATTATTATTATTATTATTATTATTATTATTATTATTATTATCATTATAACATAACGCTATACATGACGCAGATGGAAACGATGAACTGGAATATCTTAACCAATGGAGTATAAAATAAATAATAAAATTCTTTACGAATGTTATATTTCCATAATATAGCCCTATACATACATGACTCAGACATAAACGACAAACTGGAATATCTTAACCAATGAAATAAATAATTGAAATCACTATGAATATTATATTTCCATAACACAGTTCAATACATGATTCAGATAGATATTATAAACTAGAATGAAAACAATGGTAAGAAAAACTAGTAAACTAGCAAGGACAGTTAGAGAATGCAGAATATTATACCAATGCAGTTATTCAGTTCACCTAAATAATCCATTCTATCTAAGATTGTGTTCCTTCATAAAGTGCAAGAAACTCTCCTGTCTCTGATTTCCTTTATTTCATAGAGCAACTCCGAAATTTTCCTCCAGTTACACTTTTCAAACCTTACTCTCAGTTTCCTTTCCAGCGCTGAATGAGCTCACAGGTCCCAGAGCTTGACCTTCGGCCTAAACTCTATATGTATTCCATTCCATTCCTTCAATACATTTCCGTGGTGTTGACAATAAACGGAACTATAGAATCTTTATATCATCTCTAGGGCAATTCTAAAACCTGTTTTGCAGTGACTGTTACATTGAGCTTAAAAGAAAAGAACTCGAGCGGCAAACATGGTGTTTTCAATTCGAAATCGAAAACAAATCCATTCCAGGTATACGCTTTCAACTCGAAACGGATAGACAATCAATTTTCACTGGAATCGACGCCCCTTAGTCCCATCATCATCATCACCACCACAATCATCACCATTATTCATATTCCTCCAGTCATTAATCACTCCAATGGTGTTAGTTTTGTATCAATCAATTCTGTTTTGGCGAAGCAGCCGAGGTGTGTTCTTTGTCTTAATGTCCTACGGAGAACGCAGGCTCACGGACACACACACACACACACACACACACACACACACACACACACACACACACATATATATATATATATATATATATATATATATATATATATATATATATATATATATATATATATATATATATATATATATATATATATTATATATATATATATATATATATATATATATATAGATATACTATATATATATACATACATATAACAGCCCATCGTTCTCTATCTCCAAATTTTTAGCTGGCTTGCTTTCTGAACATAGTACAAATGATTATACTCTAAAAACGGTTATGAATTTCACAACATATACCCAAGATGGTGAATATTTTACATTATATGGTCAGTTTTGACGTTGAATCTCTTTTTACTAATGTACCCACTGACCGAAACCATTGATATCATTTTAATAAGATTTTTAGTATTAACCACTCTATTTCATGGTTTTAAAATAGATCTACTTTTAAACAATTTCTGGAACTTTGCTGTGCAAGATTCCATGTTCGTGTTTAACCAGCAGCTCTATCGCAGGTCGATGGAGTTGCTATGGGTTTCACCTTTAGGTCCCATATTTGCTAATTTTTTTTATGTCTGATTTGGAAACTAAATTTTTAGACCAGTGTAATTCCTCTTTTAAACCAGCGTATTTTAGAAGATATGTGGACGATACCTTTGCACTTTTAAACACATGCCATGGCAATGTTCACAATTTTTAGAATATATTAATCAACAACATCCGAATATTCAATTTACAATGGAAGTGGAGAACGAGGGTGTTTACCATTTTTAGATATCAATGTCACAAGAACTAACTCTGAATTTACCACAGCTGTCTATAGAAAAAGGACATATACGGGACTAGCCAACAGTTACTATAGTTCATGTCAAAAACCTTCAAACTAAACAGTATTTACACTTTAGTCCATAGAGCACTAAAATACTCTTCCAGTTGGCCAATATTTCATAAGGAAATGGAATTTTTATCAAACTTCTTTCAAAAAAATTCATATCCTAGAGATATAGTCCATAGAATCATTAATAAATTATTAACCAAATTTTTCCAACCACCTATAGCTTAATTTTGATGTTCCAGAAACTGTGTTTTGACTTCTGGCCCGTATGTGCTGATACCAAGTTTCTCACTTAGACTTACTAAAATCATTGAACAGAAATCCCATGTCTTCACTTAAACTTCTTTCGAATAATCCTTGTAAAATCCGGTTCATTTTTTTAAATTTCAAAGATCGCTTGCAGTCCTTCATGATATCGGATGTTGTTTTAAAATTCACATGCCTGGATGTCCGGGCTCTTACATTGGATCGCTCGAAGGTTACTGCAAGTGAGATATTGCAGCCATAAAGGTTTCAGCTTCGTACTGGTCAAAGAATAAGCAACCTGAATTTCCAATATTAGAAACATGCTGGAGCTTTGTAAAATAGAGATCTTGAAGCAGCACTCTCCATAATTGGCTATACGAAGGACCCGATCACTTAACCACCTTAGAGTCGTTACTTATAAAAAAGGCTGGTTCCTTCACTCAACAATAACGACCTCGTCTTCAACTTTATATCTGGCATAGTTTTCGTCTTGACTGGACCTCGGTTTTTTTGTCATTCCCTCTTCTTTCCTTTACCTGAGATGGTTGGTGTTTTAGTATCTCTCAAATCTTTTGTTTTTTACTGTCTTTTTATAACGCTTTTTTTACAGTTTTTTTTAATGTCAATTTAATTTTTGTGATGAATTCCTTTTTATGTATTATATCATGTAATAGTTTTTATTTCTTCATAGACTGATGATGCACCGTGTTTTGTGTGCGAAACGTTTTTTGTTATAATAAATCATGGTTATGTTACTGAGAGTGTTATCATGGAACCTCCCCCCCTGAAATCTTCCTATATTGCTGTCTGCAGATACTATATATATATATATATATATATATATATATATATAATATAGATATATATATATATATATATATATTATAGTATATATATATGTTTTTCTCCCCCTTATCCACTAAACTACGCAAACTGGGAACCATTACCTGTTGCCAACGTGCCCTGTCTGTAAGATGTCACGAGGCTTATTAAGACTGTAAATATAGAAAAATACCTATTTTTTATTTCCGAAAGCAATTGTTTATACAAAGCAATTCAAAATAATTAAACAAGTCCATAATGGCATAAACAAACCCAAATCTACTCATAAGAAACCAGTAAGATAACATTCTACCCTCCTGACTAAGGTTACACTCCAAACCAAAGTGTCTTAATGTTTTCGTATTATTCAGGTTAGAGAATCACGTTGCTATCAACACTGGAATTGGACCCATCTGTAATAAAGATAAATATTGTATAGAGACAATCCCCACATCACTCTTTTCAAAGTATTTATGTAAAGAGGTATTACACACTTCTCTCTCTTTTTTCAAAGGTAACAGTTTTTCTAAGTTTTTTATAAAATGTGTTCCTAACCTTTCGATGGGGGCGTTTTCTCCCGGACACTCGGAGCAACACTTGATCTATTCTCGTTCGTCTCAAAGAATGCCGTCTTCCACAAGTACCCTGAACTAGTAGGCTATATAATACGCGTACAAACGAAAACGTACATGCTTCACAAACGGGGAACGATCTCTGAGGCAAGTTGCTTGTTCAGCAAATACATTTTTTCTCCAAGTGAACTTGCAGTTGCCACCACCTCTTGTCTCTAACGCGAGGAGAGCTAGGTGTTACTTTTACTATCAAATATGACACTAGATATATCTATATATATATATATAATATATATATATATATATATATATATATATATATATATATATATATATACATACATACATACATATATATATATGTATTTTTTATAATATTATATATATATATATATATATATATATATATAATATATACATACGGAAAATACAAAATATATATATATATATATATATATATATATATATATATATATATATATATATATATTACACATATATACTATATACATATATACATTATATATCGATATATATATATTATATATATATATATATATATTATATATATATATATATATATAGCACATATACCATATTACATATATACATATATACAATATATATATATATATATATATATATATATATATATATATATATATATATATATATATATATATATATATATATATATGTAAGTGTTTTACATAATAAAAATATGGATGTTAGTCCATTATATAAAAGTCTAAAACTAAAGGGAGGTCAACCAGATTGCTTGCAGGATGTGATCAGACTAGAGACGCTAAAGATGACGTATACAATAAGTATGTAGGGGGCTAAGATAAAACATGCCGTCACCGTAGTCATTGGTTTCAATTGTTTTATAAACATTAGTCCAAGCTCCCTGCTTGAGACACCCCGCCTACGTGATCTGTAGCGTGTCTCATTTTGATTGGGTGTGTTCTGTATGAACTATGTCATTGTATGTATGTTCATATTTTTGTTTCGAACTACTGTACTGTTCCTTCATAACTTGTAACGAGATGGTAGACAAGGAGAAAGAGTTAGCTATCGTCATTAGAAGACCTGTACCTTTCTTTACCTAAGCTTTATCATGTAGAGGAATAGATTAGCCTCATCATTGGCAGCGATCAAGCTATCGTCATAGAAGACTGTACGATCATACCTGATCTTCATCATGTAAAACTTCAGAATAATATACTATTTTTATACCTTGTGTTTTCTACAAGAACCTCACCGAACCATGAGTTCAACATCGTCGTAAAGATCATACCGTTACTTCGTAAGTGATCTACAAAACCCCAGACACTCCATTGAAGATGGAAGTGCAATACCAACCGACTTAGCGTATAGATTATCGCTAGTCTAACATTACCGGCCTCATAGGGCGCCTTATCATACAAGGCACAAGCCCTAATAATTGGTGGCCAGCGGACCAGAAGAACCTACAACGTCCTACGAAGAAAAACAGAAATAATAAATCATGAAGTCAACGACGACGAAAGCAGCAGATTCTTCAAGCAACCTAGTATCATCATTATTGAGCGACTCAGAAAACAACAGATCGTCAGCAACCTAGTATCATCGTTATGAGCGACTTCAGAAAACACAAGATTCGTCAAGCAACTTAGTATCATCGTTTAGTGAATAACTTCAAGAACCAAAACAAAACCGACGTGTCCCTTTTCCTACGGCAACGGAAGCTTCGTCTCTCATTAGAATCATTCAAGAAAACATCGTTAGTGAGCGTTTCCGGAACTCAAGAAACAAACCGAACGCGTCTTGCCATGCAGCAATCGGATTTTCCAAGGGCTCGAATCATCGAAACAAACGCGCCACGGGGGGTATAAAACTGAAGCCAAACCAGGTCGTCGCTAAATAGAGAAGGAGGACCAAGGCCGTGTGTTGTTATCGGAACACCGTGACTTCCCACAAAAGCAAGCTAAGTACAATTTTTTATTCATTGGAGTAACTTGAGTGTTTCCTTTACAGGTCGAATTTCGTTTATTCCTGTGGCTGAGTTACCGAGACATTCTTAATCTTACTTTTTACAGAACTTATCTACATCATTGAGATTTTCGCTACTGCGAGTTTTTTATCTTTGAGTGTCTGTTTCCAGAAGTTCTACTAAAATCATAATCATATACTATGTTAAATTTTATCATTTTGGGTGATTATTAATCCCTTACGTAAACAAATCATATTAAACAGTGAATATGCGTTTTACGCAGTGGACGTCTGTATTTATTACAGATGCATGGATAGGGTCGTTAAGCACCGTAGTTGATTGAAAACCCCCACAAAAACAAGTGGAACACCCGTACAAATCTATATAAATTAGAGGTAACACTATTTCGGGTCATGACAATAAAATGCTCCTTTGCAAGTCCCGAATTGCAGTTTTAGCCTTGGAGTTTTTTGAGTTATATAAAATATCGAACCTCAATGACTCAACTTAACTTTAATACGGCTGGATTGCAAGAATAACCATGTCTGTAAAAAACTTTGCATCAGGCTAAATGCGCTGACCAGGATCCCTCACTATTCAAATTTTTAGCAAAGAATGAAGTACAAACAGTTTAATATTGAATACAGTAGAGATAACTTGTCTTATTAGTAATCGCTCAGTTCCTAATAGTTTTCGTCATTCATTGCTTTATACGTAACCAGCAACTAATCCTAAAACAAACACATCGTTGCCGATGGTAATAAAGAGAAGGAGGCCTAATTATTACAAAAAGAAATAGAAACAGTAGCCTTTTCAGATCAAAACAAGCAAAAACTCGGTTACTGTGTCACCTAGTCAAGCGGTCAAGGTTAGTCAAAAAAACTCCGAAGTGTTCAAAGCATAGCAAATTTCCACACAATAAGCGACTCTAGCAAGAGTGGGAAAAGCGATGTTGGTTCATACAATATCTTTTTGAATTAAAAAGGATTTTTTTTCCTATGAAACACACGACCGTATAAATAATCACGAGCAGGTTTTTCGTTTTTAAATATTAACACCATTAAGTTATAATAAATACTGTTGGGATTAAGCCCCCAACTGTACGCGCCGTAAAAATTAGAATATCTGTTTTATTTCTTTAGTACACGCAAAATAATTTCTGTTTTACGGACTCACCGTCTGTTGTTCGAACTTCCTAATGAGAAGTCCGGATAAGCGAGACTTACAGATACCTCTATAGTTATAAAAAACATTGATCTGTATCTAGTGTAATTGTAAGATTCATCTAGGGGGGGTTATCAAATATTCTTACATCCTGCAAACTAAGCGTGTTTTTATCAAGGAAAATCCCTATAAACCTTCAACATATTAAAATCCGTTTGAACTAAAATGAGACAGTTAATCAAATAATAACTTATATAAAAGGAACTATACATTTGTCTCATAAATTCGTAACATTGTTCAAATGACCCAACGAATTCTCCCACAACCGCAGTCGTACTTTGCACGCAAAAATCTCGAGAAGCATGCCACCCTCGAATGTCTTAGTGCGTGTAAAAAAACGACTTTGCTGGGAAATGAAATTTTTAATCCTTCCCGACACTCTGAAATATAACGATTTCCGCGAACAAAGCCCTAAAAGTACATATCGTAAGGATACGGAAGTTATAAATATCGCATTTTTTATTGTTGCTAGTTTTAATCACGCCCAACCAGTCGTGGATGAATCTCTCTGATAATCTATCTAAAGTAATATCCGTAAAGTCATTCAAGCAGAGTGATTCAGCAGAATTTTTATCTTCTCCTGAAATACCAGGAGTTTCTCCACTAGCGTGATCTCTGGGAGAAAAAACGGATGTCATTGCAAACAAAATACGGTCTAAGGACAAACATAAAGCTAGTTACGTACCTTCGTATTAGATTCTCAATGACAAATTTTCAATAGAGATAATGACGAGTTGAAAAATGTTAGTAATAGGATTCATTAGAATCCAATAGCCATATAATTTTTGCTCTCAAACGTCATGTCATAAAGGATCGGACTTGCGTATCTGCGTAGATTTCTGTCGGGGGCTTAAACAAGGAAACGACTTCCGATAGTTTTTCCAGTGCGATGTAGCCGACCGACATCTTATCTCTGTTAGGTTTAGAATAAATTTTTTTTCACCAACTTGGACTTACTTAAATGCTTTACCCAGATACCATTACCTAAGTGATTGTACCTCATACACCGTTTTCAGCACAACCCAGGGGACATTATCAATTTTTACGTATGCCATCCCGGCTTACGTTGCGCCCCAATTACAATATAGTGTTTGGAGACTTTTAGGGGATAACCTACATGGCCTATATGGATGATCTTGTAATCCTTTCTAATACCTTAGAAGTACATTCACTAAACTAGAGCTAGTGCTACAGAGACAAAGACAAATAATCTCAGAGTAGTATCTAAATGTGAGTTTTTAAAAAAACCGAACATGTTTTATCTAGGTTTTTATGTGTCTAGTCAAGGTCTAAACTAGTCCCATGGGTAGGTTTGTCGGCTATTCATAACTTTTCGCACTTATTAACGTAAAAAGGGGGATACAGCACTTTGCGCTGTAGTGGGTATTACAATCGTATGTAAATATGTAACTCATTCAATCATGACAGCTCCTTTAACAGATCTTACGAAGAAGAGCGTAGATTTATTATGGTCTGAAAAGCATCAACAGGCGTTCGATATCTTAAAAGCGAAAATGCAGCTTACCTAACTTAAAATCTGATTTAAATAAGGAATTTTTTTTTTTGATTGCAACCAGACGCCTCAGACCAAGGGGTAAGAGGGTATATTACTTCAGTAATATGATAAACAGTTCTTCCCTATAGCTTTTTTTATTCACGTAAACTAAAGCCCTCTGAAAGTAAATATGGCAGTAATATTAGGCAAGGAAGGGCTAGGTATCTTTAACTCACTAGTACGTTTTTTAAGTTCATAATCTATGGCTATCCTGATAAAGTCCTTACTGAACATGAGTCCTTTACCGAGTTTTTCAAGGCTTTAATCACAGTCCAAAAGGAACTCGGTGACAATGATCATTCAGGTCTTGGAGCCCAAGATAAGATATCTACCTGGGAGCAATTATCATAGCTGACGCATATCCCGCAATCCCGCACCATACTGCAAAGAACCATTAATTAGACTAAAAGATATAGAAACCATCGTACCTATTTTTAAAACCGTATCTAAACAAGAAAAATTCCTTACCCAAGAGATCGCGAGCATTGAATATCTGGGTCGGAGCGCAGAACTGTTACAAACTGACCAAAGCAAGCGTCAACAGACATAACACCAAACAATAAACAACTTCGAAAACGGAAAACAGGGTCAGCGGCTAGGCAAAAAACAATAAACACTTGAGCAGAAACCCTAAAGCAAAAGTACATTTAAAGTATGTGTATCAAATAATGTAATCAAATGTATATTGATATGTAGGTCTGTGACGAGGAAAACCCGAAGAAACACAGCAGATGACTAACGACCAGGTAGTAATAATAATCTCTTTCATACCAATCGTCATAAACTGGTTTGCATTCCGTCATCCAGGGTTCCTCCTATGTCACAGAAAGCCAAATCACTATTTTACTGCCTACAATGCTTACAAGATATAAAAAAGCACATAACTAATTGTAACACGGGTGTTCATGAAAACAAGGGATACACTAAGACACCTGTCAGTTAGGAGCCTATCCTGTGCCAAATCAATCCTTGAAAGAATATACGTGATTATTTTAACAGAATTACGAGTCTTGACAGAGGGAATAAACACTTCTTAGTGTTTAATAGTTCCTTGACACGTTAAATAGAATATAGCACTAAAAAAAACAAACGCAATTGAGTGCGTTAGGAATATTTATGAGTGCTAATCAATAAATATGAATTCAACACATAATATCTGATGAATCGGGTGGTGTAAATCATAATAATCTAACACGTTGTGTGGAATTCCTTTCCATTAAGAAAAACCAATAATATATTTTTTATCACCCAGAGTCAATCGGTTGGTAGAATACGGATAATTAAATAGGAAAGTGTCAATGTCTTACGAGTTACAACTCGTGATGTGGATCCAAACTGGATTATAGCGTTTTCGCGGTTTTTAATACTTATCAGTATATCTTGTATCTATAGAATTTTTAATGCCGCAGTAGCCTTATACGGTACGCCGCTAGAACACTTTCCACATATTCAAGCCAACCATATTTATCAAATATAATATAAATAAATAAACTATATATAAAAAAAAAAAAAAAAATAAAAAAATATATGGATACAAGTGGAGTCAATATAATACCTCCGTAAGAAGTCGGAAGGGTTACAAAATTATAATAAAAAAAGGAAATCACGATAATATCAATAAGCAAAACGTAACCATTAAATATCCAAATATATATGCGTAAAGATGAACTCTAACTTAACGCTTTAGTAATGACAAATAGCTAAAAGTTCAAACACATATCAAAACCTACTGACTATTGTCCTCCCGGTGACCCTATATTTCTAGTCCCAATGAAAAAAAAAAAAATTAAATAAATAAATAAATAAAAACAAACTAATAATAAATAAAATAAATAAAATAAAATAAAAGAGATAAAGTCAGAAGTCTAGAAGTGAAAAATGTTATCTATGGAATAATCCTATATGAATTCTTATACAGGGCTAATAATTATATAGAATTTGATATGGAAACCTTTTCATATAGTTTTTGATAAGGAATATTTATTAACATAAGTACAATTATGCAGATCAGCATGAAACTAATATTTGTTCAAATTGGTACTGTTTTTTTTTTCAGACTTCTTCTCCATGTGGTCGAGTATTAAAAACAAAAATTTTATCCTAAAGTCGTATCTCTTACAGTCAAGTAACGTACTCTTAGCTGGCTGAGCGCAATCTCCTGCCAAGTGACGACGTCATCATTGCCGTATCAGCGTTTGTCCTTTTAACTCAATATCTGCTTACACAGGCTTCATCTGTGTGTCGTCTCTGCTTGCACAGCAGATTGACTGGAAGAAAGGATGCTTAGCCTGAACTTCCATGGCAAGGCATACGTTAGTACAAATGTCCTATCCGTATGCGCATGCAACTTTAGCTAAGGAGTTAAGCAATCATTTTAAATTAATAACAAAAATAAGCAAATAGAATTTCTATAACATCAAAATGAATAATTTTTTCCTGACCTCATAGACTTTGGAAGTATCACGATATGAATATGAATATTTACTTGCAACATTAGCCTATTACAATTCAAGTAAACATTCATGGGAAAATGTCACATTTTTTTTCTTGAAAAACCCAAAGTTTATTTAGAAAATTAGTTACATAGTGGGTTTTTTTCGTTGCATCTCAACCTATTAATAATGTTTTAAAAGTTAACCTCAGAGGATGCGCACGAGAAAATTGAATATGAAACTTGTTAGGGCACATAGAATCATGATTATCTTCTCTTTGACTCTTATGTTGGCCCTGCAATCTTACAATTAGCTCCGTTTTCCACTTCTTTGTCTAGTAACTTACTAACCAAGTAATATCGAATTTTCTTTGGAGATTCGTATTGATATCTATTTATATTTTATAATTATGGATATTTTTACAAGTCATCATAGACCTGGATAGGTTCACTCATTGTTAATGCCATGGATAAAAAGGTTTGTACAGCGGACTCTTTTGATTCCAAAATCATCAGCGAATTCATGTGGGTTAAGTCTGGTCTAAATAGCTCTCTCCCCTCCCCCCTGTATTTTGGATGTCGTCTGAATTTACTTTGCCCTTGTGACAATGATAATTTCACTTGCAGCTGATTAATGGAACCGGTTACAGTATCCTGCAGTAAACGATAGTTTCACATAGCAACTTCAAAAAAAAAGTCGTTCGTCGCAGCGGACGACTACAGTCAAGTAACAGGCGCCTACAATGTGAAAGGCATTTCATTGGACTTCTTCGACCGACACCTTGTATCTCGTCGTTAATCTCGTTTTCATGGCGGAACGCTCCAGCGGCTGTCGGAATTCGACTACAAAAAGGGACATACTTCCGACATTACGACCCGAAGGATATTCAACTCTGATTTGGGGGGCTGGCGAAGGACTCGTGCTGGGATGATCTATGCATCGCGAACGTAATGTGTAGCTTTAGGATGCAGAGATAAAGTATGAGCGCAAAATGGACGTTGGAAACCCGCCCAGGCAAAATTTTCCCTTGTTTTAAACCATTGAAAAAAGCCGTCAGTGGCTATAGGTGGTTGTCTGGACTGTGTAATGGACGAAAAGTGGTTCGAAAGCTAGTTAAAAGTGAAGTAGTAATAACCTCGGTCATGTATCCTATATATATAAAGTATCATGTATCCTATATATAATTGATCATCAATACCAAGAATCGAAATATATTTTTTGCGGGTGTACGCACTAGGAATCTCTTATATAAATGATCATAAATAACAAAATCTAAATATATCTTTGCGTGTACTCAAGAGGAATCTATTTAAAGTGCACATATATTAATCATAATTATATGAATCCAATATACCAATGTATAAACAAATCAGGTAGCCTATAATCAATCTGTTACCTTTTATCTTCCCAATATCTGCAGTTTATTTATGAGTTAGTATATGATTACTAATCAGATATATAACAGTTAGCATAAAAATCTCGAATCAATCAGCAGATTAATATTTTTATCAATTCATATATGATATTTTTTATCATTTAGGTTAAAACTATGATTTTTTATCATGTTAATCTCATTCTATGCAATTGTCAGAGTACATTAGTATTATCTGTAGCATAAGTATCTTAAAGAGATTAAGTGAAAAAACTGTATCATTATATATCACGGTGATCACTATTATTTACCAATATCATTTTTGTTTTATATTTTATTACTTGATCAATTCATGTACACCATGAATTTTTATTTACTTATATAATATATATATATTCACATAGTGTCTGTATCACACCCCTATAAGTCTAATGCAAGTCAAGTTTGAGTAATATTCAGTACGCTGTTTTGGTAGCTGACGAGCTAATGTAAGTGTTTACATATAAAAATATGGATGTTAGTCCATATATATAAAAGTCTAAAAACTAAAGAGTTCAACCAGATTGCTTGCAGGAATGTATCAAGACTATAGACTCTTAAAGATGACGTATACAATAAAGTATGCTAGGCTAAGATAACGATGCCGTCACCTGTAGTTCATTCAATGTTTATAAACATTAGTCCAAGTCCCTGCTTGAGAACAACCACCGCCTACGTGATCTGTAGCGTGTCCTCATTTTGATTGTGTGTTCGTATGAAACTATGTCATTGTATGTATGTTCATATGTTCGAACTACTGTCTGTTCCTTCATAACTTGTAACAGAAGATGGTATGACAAGGAGAAGGAGAGTTAGCTATCGTCATTTAGAAGACCTGTACCTCTTTACCTAAGCTTTATCATGTAGAGGAATAGGATTAGCCATCATCATTGCAGAAGCGATCAAGCTATCGTCATAGAAGACTTGTTACGATCATACCTGATCTTCATCTGTAAAACTTCAGAATTAATATCCTATTTTTTATACCTTGTGTTTCTACAAGAACCTCACCGAACCATGAGTTCAACACATCGTCGTAAAGATAATACCGACTTCGTAAGTGATCTACAAAACCCCAGACACTCCATTGAAGATGGAAGTTGCAATACCACGACTTTTAGCGTATAGATTATCGCTAGTCTAAACATTACCTCATAGGGCGCCTTATCATACAAGGCACAATTTGCCCTAATATATATATATCTATCTATATATATAGATATATATATATATATAGTGATATATTAGTATATATATATATATCATATATATTTTAAAAAGTATATATATCATATATATATATATATATATATATATATATATATATATATAAATATATAGCTATATATATATATATATATTATATATGCTATATCTATATATATATGATATATATATATATATATATATATATATATATATATATATATATATCTATATATATATATATCTATCTATATATATATATATATATATATATTATAGTATATATATATATATATATATATATATATATATATATTATATATAATATATATAGTAAGAATTAGATATATATATATATATATATATGATATATATATATATATATATATCATATATATATATATATATACGTAAATATCCACATGAAAGGTGAAGAACTCAAGACCAGGTACCAAAGCGCTTTCGTGTATTGCCTCACTTCTTCGGGGTACAAAGTAAAATAAATAAATAGAAACATAAACAAGAAAATTTCACAGAATAAAAAGATCAAAGCCATTAACAAAGCAAATTATCATTACAAATTGTCACTGCCAAACAAGTAAGAATACTTTAAAAGTTCTTAAGAAACTGAAACTGCAGTTAGATAAACAGGCTGTTTGCTAAAAGGTGACATTGGTATTTCCTACAATTTTATAAACAAGGTAACTATCTAATTTAAATAGACCTGAACTCAGATTCATTAGTTGATCGTTAAAAGGCTTAATAAATGCAGATTCAATTATGTTTCTTTTTTTACAATATGGTTACAAAATATTACGTCAGATGCATTTTTCCAGTCTATACTATGGTTCAAAATAATTCTATGCACAAAAAATAAAGCACTCGTCGATTGACCTGTTCTAACGCGTAACGGTGTTGTTTTAGACGGTAATCTAGTTCTTTACCAGTTTGACAAGGTATTTGTAATTACAGCCAGCACAAGGAATCGTGTAAAATGCAGTCACTAGTTTTGTTTTGGGGAATTACGCACAATGATATTTTGAAGTGTTCCTGAATTTTTATATACCACATTTATCTTGAAGTTTTCAGTAATTTCTGAA
>NC_087219.1:28808581-28813832 GCF_015104395.2 Macrobrachium nipponense
TTAGTGAGAAGTCCAGCCACCTTCCTTCTAGATCACCTCTTGTAATCTGTTAGGCATAGAAGATTCATGGTTTCTGACGATCTGTGGTCGGTTGTGGAAGAGTTTCCATTGTGTTCCCAGAGGTTCATAAGTTGATCTGGTCTCATCTCCCTCTCAGGCTCCCAACATTTTACCAAATTAGCCTAAATATTCTCAGTGAGGTTCATGTCTGTATCTTTACTTGGCCAGTCAAGCAATTGCAGATCCTCTCGACCTTGAAACCATTCCTGGACTATTCTGGCCGTATGGATGGATGGAGCAGCGGTCGTGAATGAAAATGACAGGAGCAGGTGGGAAGGAATAATTCCGCTGTTGAAGTGAAAGAAGTTAGAAATCCAGAATAATTTCAATGTATTTTTCACAAGTGAACCTCCACTCAGTCCTGGTGATATCATCCATACAATGTAATAGAATATTCCAGCCCCACCACACGTTTGACTTGTGACAGGCCCATTTCTGGTAACCTGGTCACCTCGTAAATGTTTCTTCTGTAGTATCTGAAGGGAAAAAATTTAATTTTTAACAATTTACGCTTTGCTTTTCGTAATAGGGAAAATAATGCTATATCGTTTGGGGAAATAAAATCCTAAGTAACAACCCTTGCATTAAGTTAAGAATGTTTATTCATCTGCAAGGATTAATACTTATAATAGCATTAAGTTTGATCTGCAACGGTCCGTTATGATATGATATTCTTAAATTCAGTAATCAGGCTGTACTCTATATTATAAGTTTGCCTACGTGATTATTCATAACATTAATAATGCATTTGCTTAATGCCTGAAAGCTGGCAATAGTTTAACTAATGGGGGGTTTTCAATGAAGAATTTTTATTTTCACACTTCTCGTGGCAATATAATTCAATTAGCGGAAAATACATGGTTATTGACAGAATTATTATCTTTTGATTATAATATTACCCTTGCTTATAATTATTATAGTCTGACTGTTATTATTAATTATAGGAACTCACATTATATTACTCGGTCTTCAGTTATGTATTCTGCCGTGACTTCTGCTAGTAAAAGACCTTTCGTCACTGCATACGACTCGATACCAAAATTCCATACTCCTCCCCACAAACTGTTGAACAAAGGCAAGCCTATCAGCACGATGCCGTTCGGCGAGAAATTCCTTCTTGGCAGGAATTCTATGAGGTATTCCTGCCTCATGCAGACGTCTTCGCACCGTCATAGCCGAAACATTTAATGCCAGACGTTCACGAATAGCAATAGTATTGGTAAAAGGATCTTCTGCTGCTTGTCGAATGCTGTCGTTATCCTAATGGGTGGTCATTCGTGGTGGAGGTCTTCGAACTGAAATACGTAATTAACATGCAGATACCTAGATAATCAAGATTAATTATAGCCTGTTTACTTATGGGAACGCTATTTGGTATTCTGGGAAGTAAAAAGAAAGAATCACTATTAGAGTTCAACAGGACCAAGGCAACTGTAATTTAGGTTTCATAATTTCACGGGTTTAAAAGGTTTATAGTTTAAAAAAATAATAAATAAATGAAATAAATAAATGCTATTCAAAGTCGGTCAATTTCCCAGTCTAAGCGTGCCTCCTTTTCCATTTATTTACTGTTGTAGGGGAGACGTCAAGACACTGTTCAACAGCACGTATTGGAAGCCCACTTTCTCGTAGAGCGACGATCTGCGCCCGGAGAACTATATGTTGCTGTTCATTTGGAGACTATAACGAATACTACTAGCAGAGGACAGATAACCTATCAAAATTTATACAACACCTCAGCCTAGTCATGAATGGGTGACAAACTTGTTAGCGTGTAATAGGGGTGCTGTAGCAGTGATATCGTTATCACTGAACAAAGTGATATATTAAATCACACGATTACTGGGACTGATTGATTGATTGGCTGTTACTGGCATTGCAACATCTCCGGTCATTACTGTGATTGATAACGTTTAAAATTCTGTATGTCTTCATAATGATAAATTGTTAATTATTTGTTTGAAACGCTGTTTACTAGAGGTGGTGCTGTTCCTCTCTTAACGTGAATTCCACTAATCAGCTTAGCATTGCATTTCCCCAAAACGATATAACATTATTTTTCCCTGTTATGGAAAGCAACGTAGTCAAATTGTAAAAAAATTCAGATTGTTTTCCTTCAGATACCACCGAGGAAACATTTACGAAGTGGCCAGGAGTGGCTTGTAACTGTAAACGTGTGGGCCTGGATTTCCTTACATGGTATATGTGATATCACCAAGACTGAAGGGTTTCACCAATGAAAAATAGGTTAAAATTCTTCAGGATTTCTTCCTCCCTTCACTTCACAAGCGGAATTATCCCTTTCCACCTAGTCCTGTCATTTTTATTCATGACGGCTGTCCCATCCATACGGCCAGAGTAGTCCAGGAATGGTTTCAAGGTCGAGAGGATTTGAATTGGTTGACTGGCCAAATAAGGGTGCAGACATGAACCTCATAGATCCCGAGAAAGATAAAGTCGATTTATTAAAGATTGAACAATTCGCAGTGCAGTGGAAAAATCACTGAATTTCTAATCAGTTTTCTCCCATGTATACATAATTTGTTTTTTATTTTTGTTCCCATTATTTTTACGCTCACCCATTTCGTATGAAGTAGCTACTGTCGCATATCTTATGTAATATAAGCAGGTCAGGGGTAATTACGTTTGTTTTACTCGACTCGAAACAGAGTCTGAATCCCAACGGAGGTGAGGTCGTCAGCAGGATTTTTAAATGGGTCAGGCTTCATAACCACTCACCATGAATCAAAGGGACACAAATCTGGCGCTGCGAGGACGAATGGCTTCTCGATACGAGCCATTGCACGTGATGTTGGTGTGTCCCCCACCACGGTACAGTTGTGGATAAGAAGGTGGGAGGAGAGTGAGAACTTGAACGATTTGCTTAAGTTGTTGATGCTGAATGATTGGTGGATATGTTACATTATTCATGGTTATTTAATCTTGCTTATTTAATATGAAAGTTTCTTTCTTAAATGTATTTCGTCTCGCTATTATAATTTGGGTTAGACTACAGATATCCACAGCCATTCCAACACCACAGTAATATTTCAGGTGCACCTCCATAATTCCACACGGGTGGGTGGTTGGCCCTTGCCGACCAACAAAGTTAGATAGTCGATTGAGTTGTCTCGATAAAATCAAGCCTATAAGAGCATTTTATTTGTGCCCACCCCGTCACAGCCATTGTGTGTCTTATGATAGCTATAGTGTATTTATTAAATGTCATTTCAGTGATGGCTCAGCAATGATTTACAGTTTTATTAACCACCAACCAAATTGAGAATATTATGAATATATGTAACCTCATTCTATTTGATATGCTTTTGAAACCAAAAATATACTGCCATGTTTACTAAACTATGATCAATCCATCGAGTACAAAATTCGAAGAATCTTTAATTGATTGCGATGTTACATAAATTATAAGTTAAACATTTAAGATAATATGTTCGCTTAGCTAGGCCAGGGGGTCCACGGAAAACAACCTCAGCTGAGGTTGACGCCATTATCAGGGCGGCTCGAGAGCAACCCTTAACCAACGCCGAGGCCATTCATGAAGAACTTGGATTAGGTGTCATCGATGACAGTACGAAGCAGACTCCACGCTGCTGTGATTCATCACGGGACTCCAGCGACGAAGGAGCTCTTGACGGAGCGACATAAGGCGGGAAGGCTTGATTTTGCCCAACGTCATGCTGATAAGGGTTTGGACTTTTGGGGCAGGGTCATCTTTACTGACGAGAAGTGCTTCTCGTCCACATCGCATGGGAAGCTGCATTGTTGGCGAACAAATAGAACCCGGTATGATAAGCAAAATCATATTTGCATCAATTATCAATTGCATCTTCTTTATATTAATTATTAATATTCAGATTTTCTTCATGGAAGTGGACTGTCAAAATATATAAAAGGAGTAAACATAAATAAGAGTTCTATTTCTGAGATAAATATTAGGTAAGGGACAGTGGCATCATTTGCTCTTTTTCCTCAAATATAATATATCAAATAAATAATTACACGATAGAATTCTTTCAATGTTGTTCATCACTGAGAATTTAAATTCTCCAAAGGTATATATATATCCTATATATATATATATATATATATATATATATATAATATATTATATATATATATATATATAGTATATATATATGATTATATTACACCCCTATTTTTTTCTCATTCAGATATGAACCTCGTAACATTGTTGAGGTGGTTCGATCCGGCCATGTCACCTGCAACGTTTGGGGCTGGGTGTGTGTGCATGGTATGGGTGATGTGTTCTGTATCGAGGGACGATTTACAGCAGCTAAGTATTGTTTAGCTGCTGCAAACCTCCTTCTTGCCTTCGTTACGAGAAAGGAATTTTCCCTTCCCACCAGGGCCCATCCTGTTCACACTGCTCACGTTGTTCAAGAGTGGTTTGCCAGACAGGATAACCTGCTTCTTCTTGAATGGCCGAGCAAAGGAGCAGATATGAATGTGATTGGACACGTGTGGGCCCAGATGGTGAACACACGGAAAATGGAGCATGAGAGCACAACACAGCAACTCATGGCTCACATCAACTCTCAGTGGGAAATTTGTAGACGGAGACCGCAGCAAATTTTCAACCTTGTTCATTCGATGCCCGGCAGATTGAGGAAGTGACTGAGAGAGAGGGTGGCATGGTCAAGGTATTAGATTGTATAATATAAATGTTATATTTTTTGTAATAGGACATAAAATGTTCTCATTTTGTTCTCTCAGTAGTTTGATTATATGTTTTAATAAATATAATTCACAACAAGTTTTATTATAACCATGATATTCTTGATATAATATTCGAAGTATCTGTAAAAAAAAAAAAATGGCATAATTCCTCCATACAATATTGAGAGTATTGCAGTAAACTTTCATACTTACTCAGGCCCCACATGTTTTTTATGTCTTCCTAATCACCGTTTCTTGTTAACAGCATTGAATTATAGAAACTGAATGACTCGCTGAGCACTGTTTTTCATACAGTGAGGTCGGTAACAGTATTGGCAAATTGCCTTACCTGTATACTTTGTTCACTGTGGTGTGGCCGATACAGATATAACTCGCCACTTATTTTCGCTTATTAGCTTCTTGGAGTCTTAAAATAGTTTCCATTATTTGAAATGTAATGCTTTACATCCTACTGATATTTTCAATGCAGTAT
>NC_087219.1:28814332-28824332 GCF_015104395.2 Macrobrachium nipponense
ATTTAGTTGAGTATGCCATTTAATTTGCTGTTTCAACGTTTTCTTTAATGTCATTTGAATTATGAAATTAATTAAAAATCTAAGTTTATTGAAATACTGCATTATTATTATTTGTATTGTATTGCTTTAATTTAAGCGATTTGCCTTTGTAATTGTTGAGTAAGAAATTTAAGAATGAGTGATTGTTACTGTTTTGCGATCCTGTAAAATTTCCGATGACTTGCTTTCATCGTTTGTTGTAAGATTTTAAAACGGAATACAGTTAGAACTTGGAAACAACGACGTCAACACCCGGCTTTCCTTTCTCAACCTTTCTTGGATGTTGTTAGTCATATATTAAGAACATTTTGGTGCCCAGACCCATGAAAGGATATCGAGAACCCGTTTGTGAGTAATTATATGCTAATAAAAAGTTCAAGATGGAGAATTTGTTAAAGAAGAGAAAGGCAGCCAGAGGATGGGTGTCTAGGCTAGGAAAGGAACTCGTAAGTTTATTAGGAAGGCCTGTCCTTAGTGCTTTTGAATTGAAGGCTGTTATAGAAAATTTTGATATTCGTTTGTCCATGTTAGATGAAGAACAGTCAGAAATAGAAGTTTAGTTAGAAAGTGACTTGCTTGATGATGACTTGGATAAGGCCTTTGAGTTTAGAACGACGTCTGTTATACCTAGGATTAAGGCTGCTGAGAAACTCCTAGAGTTAGACAAAAAAGGTGACGATGATAGTAGTACTACTAATGGATCTTCAGGTGCACTAGTGAAGCTGCCTAAGCTAGAACTGCTGAAATTTAAAGGAGAAGTGACAGAATGGCAGTCCTTTTGGGACCAGTTCAGTTGTCATGTAGACAATTCAGATATACCAGTAATAAGTAATTTTAGTTATTTAGCGTCATTGCTGGAAGGAGAAGCCAAATCAGTTATCTCAGGTCTATCTCACACAAGTGCAAATTATAAGATTGCATGTGATCTACTTAAGGAGAGATTTGGAAGGCCAGAGAGGATGATATTTGCCCATGTTTAAGCACTTTTAAATGGCAAGGTTCCTGTTAAGGCAGGAGGCCCTAAGTATGTTTACCTGCTGTGGAATCTACAGGATGAGTTGTTGACGCATATCAGAAGTTTAGAGGCTTTAGGTGTATCTGGTAAGCAGTGTGAAGTTTTCCTGACGCGAATTATTTTTTCTCGTCTTCCGAGTGAAATACGACAGGAGTGGGCTAGGAAAAGTGCTGGTCATGAAAGTGATTTGGAGTGGCTTCTGAAATTCTTACAAGAAGAAATTGAAACTATTGAAAGGTCTGAGACATTTAAAGATGTTACTTCTAGGAAACCAGAAAATCCTAGTGTATCTGAAGAAAAAAGAAACTGGCACTCTAAGGGCTCAAGGGAGAAGGTAACCTCTGCATCTGCTCTGCATACCTCATTAGAGGTTGAATTTCCTATAAGTGGATTTTGTGCTAAAAAACATAAAACAGAAAATTATTATGAAACCTTGAAATTGAAAGGGGTACAGCGTGCTGAGAAAATAATATCTGCTGGATTGTGTTTTAAGTGTTTAAAAAAGGGTCATTTAGCTAAAGGGTGTTTTTCCAAGTGTGAAAAATGTAATGGAAAACATAACCTCATAATGTGTGGTATTAAGTTGGGTTCAAATAAGGATAATGACTCAATAAAGGTCGCTGTAGAGAACAGGTCTTAAATTGTAAATAAAGGTAATGAGCAAGGTTCCTCTGTTAATTTTGCTGGAGCTGTTCTTCATAACGTTGCTTCTATAAATGTAACTTGTACTATTTTACAAACTGCAAAGGTTCGTGGGATCTAATGGCATACCTATTGAAGCAAGATCTTTGTTTGACAGTGGGTCTGACCGTACTTATGTTAGTAGTAATATTGTAAAGAAATGTAAACCTGTGTGAATTATTAGTCAGCCCCTTGCATATTCAGTATTTGGAGGTGACAAGTCAAGTAAGAGTAGCCTAGGTAACATTTATAAATTGAACGTACTTAATCGTAATAATTTATTACATTTGTTGACAGCTGTTGAGATTCCTAAGATATGTCAGCCCATGATTAGACCAGTTATTCCAAATAATATGTTAAATGCCTTTTCTCATGTACAACTTACTGATGATTATCAGAATAATTCACATGTGAATATTGATATATTGGTAGGTTTGGATGCATACTGGCAGTTCATAAAGTCTAATGATGCAATTCAATTTGATGGAATTGTAGCTCAGAACTCTATATTTGGTTGGGTACTGTCTGGTGCTTGGTATGGTAATCCTTTTTATCCCTGTACGTCATCTCAAATTTTGTGTATTTCTAAGGTGTCTGATTATGATGTAAGTAAATTTTGGGATCTAGAATCTGTAGGGATTAATCCTAAGGAGTCCAATAATCAATTAGAGTCAAATTTCACATTGCAGGAATTTTCTGAGAAACTTCAATTTGTTGAAGGTAGATATGAAGTAGCCCTACCTTGGAAAAGTGAAGCAGCTAAGAGTGATCTAATAGATAATAAGCAACTTGCTTTAAAGAGACTAAATAAATTACACTGTAAATTAGATAAGGATGTTAAGCTGAAAACTGAGTATTACAAGTTTTTTGATGAGTATGAAAAGGAGGGTACAATTGAGGAAATTCCTAGCAATGAGATTAGTAGTGCTTTCCCTATTTTTTATATGCCTCACAGACCTGTTGTAAGAGAGGCTAGTACAAGTACAAAGGTAAGACCTGTTTTTGATGCTTCCACTGCTAGTTACAATGGAGTATCTTTGAATGATTGTCTCCAAACTGTCCCCTCTCTTAACCCCACTTAGTAAAAATACTGATTGGATTTAGGAGATGGCCTATAGCCTTGTCAGGTGATATCAACAAGGCATCTTTACAAGTGAGTATGAGACGAGAAGATAGAGATGTACATCGTTTCTTACTGAAGTGTGAAAATGGTATCAGAATTATGAGATACGGCGTGTTCCATTTGGTAACACTGCTAGCCCCTTTTTATTAAATACTACAGTTCGATATCATCTTGAACAGTGTAAAAAGACAGGTAATACAATAGTTAAAGGAAAATATGTATGTAGATAATTGGTTGAGTGGTGCTGACAGCTTTAATGAAGCTTATGCCAAGTTCAGTGAGGCTCATATGGTTTTATCTCTGACAGGTATGCCTTTGACCAAATGGGTCTCTGATAGCAAATTAGTGACTTCTAGATTTAATGATAGAATTAATATCGTTGGGGAAGATGAAGCTACTGGTGTGTTAGGATTGCATTGGCATAACAATTCTGATACATTTTACTTCCATGGAATGGAACTAAGCTCCAAGGTAGAGCTGGAGTTGACCAAACGATCAGTTTTGAATCTTATTGCTAAATTATTTGATCCTCTGGGTCTTATAAGTCCCTTTGTAATATATGGTAAAATACTCTTTCAGGACATTTGGAGATTGGGTCTTCTTTGGGATGATTTGTTACCTCTGGAACTGCAGGTTAAGTTTCAGAAGTGGGTCGAGAGTGCTAAATTTCTGAAATCTTGGAATGTTAATAGGTGCTATTTTCCTGATACTTCATGGGCAGGCTTTGTAAAATTGAATTACATGCCTTTGGAGATGCTTCCACAAAGGGGTATGGTGCTTGTGTATACATACAAACCTGCTCCCAGGATGGTTCTTATAAGGTGTCATTGGTGGCATCCAGATCTAGAGTAGCACCTATCAAGACAGTAACTCTTCCTAGACTGGAATTAATGTGGAGTTTATTATGTTCAAGGTTAGTGGTTTTTGTAAAGAATGCTCTAGTTTGGGTAATGATATCTCCCTCATATGTTGGACTGATTCTAAGATAGCACTTGCTTGGATTCAAGGAGACCCTTGTAAATAGAAACCCTTTGTAGCTAACAAAGTTGCTGAAATCCAAAGTATAACTCCACCTAGCTGTTGGCATCATTGTTCAGGAATTGACAACTCTTCTGATTTGATATCCAGGGAGATGTTAGGTGATCAGCTTTCAGCTAACAGTTTATGGGGAAATGGTCCCTCCTGGGTATCTGAACCTTTGTATTTTTGTCATGAAGGTAAAAACTTGTTTTCTATTAATGAAGAAGCTAATTGTAAGAACGATATGACTTGTGTTGCTCTCAGTTTAGACACATCTATGTTTGAATTTGATAGATGGATTCACTTTAGTAAAGCTCAGCATGTAATGGCTTGGGTTTTGAGATTTGTACATAACTGTAAAATGCATGTAATTAAATGTTTGGGAACTTCAGGCCCATTGGTTTCAGATAAATTAGATAAGGCCAAAACTAAAATGATTTATTGTGTACAGAGAGAGGTCTATCCACCGGAAGTTAATGCTTTATTGAGAAAAAAACCTATTCCAAAGGGGTCAAGTTTGTGTAAATTGGATTTTTTTCTATATGAGCAAGGTTTATTGAGAATTAAGGGTAGGCTTGAGCATGCAGATTTAACCTATGAAAGTAAACACCTAGTAATAATACCCAAATGTCACTTGGCTAAACTACTTGTCAGCTTTCAGCATATATTTCTTAAACATGAGGTCTTTCTTCTATTATGTCTTCCTTAAGAAGTAGTTTCTGGATAATAGGAATTAGAGTATTAGCAAAGTCTGTCATCAAGAAATGTGTTAGACGTCAAAGACATGATTCAAGGGCTTGCAATCAACCTGTAGCTCCTTTAACAGAATTAAGGGTGAAGGCTGCACCACAATTTACTGTAACTGGTCTCGACTTTGCTGGTCCTCTATTTTGTGCTGATTTTGGATCGAAAAAGTTTTATATTTTGTTTTTCACGTGTGCAGTAGTCCGTGCCATACATGTAGAGCTTACTGACTCCATGAGTGTCTTTGACTGTATGCTTGCAATTCGCAGATTTGTTGCTCGTAGGGGGCTTCCCTCAGTGCTGTATTCCGATAATGCTAAGACTTTTGTTGCATGTGTCAGTGAATTGCAAAAGGTTTGTGGACACCTATCTCCCTACTGGAGATTTATAGTTCCAAGGTCTCCATGGTGGGGAGGTTGGTGGGAATGTTTAATAAGATCAGTTAAGTTTGCTGTTCGAAGAACTTTAGGTGGTAATTATATTTCCAGGTGTGAATTATAAGCTACCTTACATGAAGTTGAGGCATGTGTAAATTCCAGGCCTTTGACTTTTGTTAGTGATGAACCTGATGCCCCTGTCCAATTATCTCCCTCTCATTTTCTTATTGGGAGAAGTACAGGTTTTCAAACTTCGGTGAACACTGACCCATCTTGTATTTCAGCTAAGGATTTAAGTGATAGAGAAATCTTATGAAGGCAGACCTTAAATAAGTTTTGGACTGTATGGAGCAATGATTATATCAGGAATTTACTTTGTGTTGTTAAGGGTTTCATTCCAAATTCTGACCTGAAAAAGGTGATTTAGTGTTAGTGAAGGAAGATAATTTGCCCGGACTGCATTGGCCCTTGGGTGTGATAGTTGATGTATTTCCAGGCAAAGATGGACTTATTAGAAGTGTAAATGTAAAAACTTCCAAAGGGGTAATTACCAGGCCTATACAAAGATTACATTATCTGGAAATTTCGAGTTCTGACTCTGAAGCTATAACAGAAACCATAAATGAATCCATGCCTAAATCCCCTCTTGAGAAATCTAAGTCTGTATTCCCTCTTGAGTACTCTGTTGAGAATCGCACCCGATCGGGACGGATAACTAAAGTCCCTAAGAAACCAGATTTGTGATCATGTCGGTTTGTATCTAAATTCATATGTTTATTCAAGATTTGTAAGTCAATTCGCTTTGAATAATATTTGTCATAATTTATTGTTTATTTTTTCTCTTAGCAAACATCAGTTTGAGTTATTGCTACAGAATCTATTGAAATTACTGTGAAATTTTAACTTCCTATTTGAGACAAATTCCAGTGTAACTTACTGTATGTTATTGGACTGTACCTTGTTCATTATTATGCTTTCTTTGTTTGATAGGAGTTATGACTCCTATGGTGGGGAGAATGTTGGAATTAACTTTGTGAAAAGCTTTACTTGTTTATTTAGTTAAGTATGCCATTTAATTTGTTGTTTCAACGTTTTCTTTAATGTCATTTGAATTATGAATTTGATTAAATAATCTAATTTTTATTGAAATACTGCATTATTATTATTATTTGTATTGTATTGCTTCAATTTGAGTGATTTGCCTTTGTAATTGTTGAGTAAGAAATTTAAGAATGAGTGATTGTTACTGTTTTGTGATCCTGCAAAATTTCCGATGGCTTGCTTTCATCGTTTGTTGTAAGATTTTAAAACGGAATACAGTTAGAAACAACGGCGTCAACACCCGGCTTTCCTTTCTCAACCCTTCTTGGATGATGTTAGTCATATATTAAGAACACTCATTGTTGCTTACATAGGTGAGCAACGCACCGAAGGTTGACATATCTCAATTAGGTAATAGTCAAAACGATTGGGTTTTTATTGGTAAAAATTCCAGTGGGATAGTCAAATTTTCGGGTATATCCCGTAGAGTTTATTGCAGATAGAATTGATGTTAAATTCTATTTCTTTGCTATTCTTTTCGTGGGGCCGCGACGTTTCGTCTGAATAAACCTAAGACATCCTCTTGGGCGGAGGTGGGTGAAGGACTGAAGTGAGAGGGTGAGTCCGGCTGCTTATATTATGGCGGTGCAGTGGGGGCCTTTGTGCCGCTGCCTTTTCATTGGCTAGTGAATGGGGAGCTGCTTTTTCATTGGCTGCGGGCTGAAGACAGCTCCCGAGCGCATGCTCAGCAGGCGCGCTGATCTTCTCGGCTGCATATCATCACGCCGGGCTTCATTTTGATTGGTCGAAGGCCGTGTGACATCACTGCTGGTATTATTCATGGTATTAATGTCGTCTTCGTTGTTATATTCCTCTTGAATTGGGGTGTTTTCGGGCGGCAATATGGTGAAGTTTGCCGTTACTGGGGTGTTCTTTTGCATGCAGGTTGGGAGCAAAAAGGCCTGCTGTGTCGTATTCATGGAGGGCTTTTGCTCCTGGATGAGTAATGCCTCCAGAAGGCGCAGATGGCGAGGGTCGGGTGCTCTCCCTATTATCCTGGTGTTGCGGATAATACAGTCGCGGGAGATTGTGTCTCAGTGGGCGGTGAGGGCGGGATTCTTGATAGCTCCTTCTTGGGCGTGACAGGAGATTCTCTTCGCGAGATGCATGGTAGTCATTCCAATGTACTTCAGGACATCCTCGGGTGGGGCATATGTATTGGTATACTAAGATCGTCTGCTTGAGGGGGTCTCCTAATGGGGGTGAGGGGTTATTTTTCATGATTAGGTCTCTTGTTTTCCGGTTTTTGTAGTATAATATAAGGTCCAACACCTTGCTTTCTTCGATGAGGAGAATGTTCTCCTTAATGATCTTCATTGCATTCTCCTCGCGGTATTGAGAGTGCATGAAGGCCTTATAATATATCTTGATGTTCTTGGTGGGACGGGGTCGTGGGTCTTCTTCCTTGTTTGAGTACCATCTTTCGAGGGCGGTGCGCGCTTCTCAGTTGATGAGGTTATTAGAATATCCACTATTCACGAGCATCTGTGGAGCTCTATCAAGCTCGAGGTGTGTGTCCTGCTAGGTAGAACAATGAGAGAGGGCCCTTTTCACAAAGGACCTGACAGTAGTGCTCTTAAACCTGTCAGGACACTCGCTATCCCCATTGAGGCACATTCCTAAATTTGTCTTGTTTGTGTAGATAGAAGTGCGGAGACCGTCTTCTGTCTTCGTTATAAGGACATTGAGGAAGGGGAGCCGATCATTGCTGCTAAAATCGACTGTATAGTTTAGCATGCTGCATTGCTGGAATCGGCAACGAAGGGCTTCTCCCTCAGCCTCGGTGTCGACTTGCACGAAGATATCGTCTATGTAACGGGCGTATTTGTGGGGGTGCTGGCTCTGGCCAAAGACCCTCTCTTATAGAAGTTGGCAAAGAGGACTCCCAGAGGAGAGCCCATGGCAACGCCATCTTTCTGAGAAGGGGGCCCTCTTTGTACAGATGTCCAGCAAGGTGTGCAAAGAGGCTTCTGGGATATTGAGTAGAGCCGTCGACGGGTCTTGGTAAACACAATCCATGATGATGTCAATGGTCTCGTCAACAGGAACATTGGTAAATAGGGATTCTACGTCGAGGGATGCTATGATGCCAATGCCGGGGGAGTCGCAAATTACTTCAAGGAACTCCACCGATGAATTCAGGCTATAGCGGCTCGGGACGTAGGGAGTCAAAATTTGATTGAGGCGCTTGGCAAAGGCGTAAGTTGGGGAGGTCGTCTGGCTGATAATCGGGCGGAGAGGGTTGCCTTCCTTATGAGTTTTCACGTTCCTGTAGAGGTAACCAAGGCTGAAGTCCCCTTGATGGGCAGAAGGTGAACTGTGTTGGTTGCCGCATTTATGGTACTGATGACACGGTTGGCATACCTTTTGATGTCTTCCGTGGGGTTCCGTGTGAGACGTACAAACTTTGAGGAGTCGGACAGGATAACATTGAGCTTCTCATGGTATTCCTTCATTTTTATTAAGACGAAGGCAGCTCTCTTATCTGCCCGTCGCACAGTAATGTCTTCCTTGGCCTTCAACTCCTTGGCTGCTTCCTTCATCTCTCGGGTGAAGATGCCACTGGTGTGTGCCCCCCTCTGCGTGAGGGCTTCAGTGAGCAGGAGGGGCTGGAGGGCGTCTGTTGTTCGTACAATATTCTGCATCTTAAGCTGTTGGATGGAGTTGAGGAAAAGTTCGATCTCGAGTCTTTTCTCATGTTGCTTAGGCTTAGACATGAAGTGACAGTTAAGCCCTAGTCTAAGCAGAGCGTCTTGGTCGGGAGAAGGTTGGAAGTCAGTAAGATTGATGTAGCCTTGAGCGCACTGTGGGACTCGCAGCTTGCCGCCGTTGAGAGAGATCAGCTTTCGCATGATGCCCTTTATGCATTTTTTCATATCTTCGTCTCGGAGGCGGGTAAGGCAGGCATCAATGTCATCGTTGGCGGCTAATTCTGCATTGGGAAGGTTGGCACTATTGGTGGGTTGGTTCTCATTCAGTTGGTCTACATTGGGGTCATCATAGTCAGGGCTGAGGGAACCGTTCCGGGCGGCTCCAGGGGGCTCTGCCTCGGGTTCCTCATTAACATCTCTGTTGCTCGGGCGGCTTGCTAATGTCCATGCGTTCGTCCATTCACCGAGCATCGCCCTAGTGAAGTTTCCTTAGTTCGGAAGTCTTCTCCCGTAACTGCCATTGTATGAGGGATTTCCTGAAGCTCCTGGTCCCATCTTCTAGCCTCACTGAGGGGTCGTGCAGTCTTAGGTTAGTGCATGCTGAAAGTAAACCCTCTTTTAAACATGTTTTATTAAAAGTGATTGCTGCCTTAGCTGCATTAATTTTATAAAGGTTCTTGTCTATTTTTCTAATTATTGTTTTCTCATTGTTGCTTAAACTGGTGAGCAATGCACCGAAGGTTGACATATTCTCAATTAGGTAATAGTCAAAACGATTGGGTTTTTATTGGTAAAAATTCCAGTGGGGGTAGTCAAATTTTCGGGTTTATCCCGTAGGGTTTATTGCAGATAGAATTGATGTTTAATTCTATTTCTTTGCTATTCTTTTCGTGGGGCCGCAACGTTTCGTCTGAATAAACCTCAGACATCCTCTTGGGCAGAGGTGGGTGAAGGACTGAAGTGAGAGGGTGAGTCCGGCTGCGTACATTATGGCAGTGCAGTGGGGGGTTTCGTGCCACTGCCTTTTCATTGGCTAGTGAATGGGGAGCTGCTTTTTCATTGGCTGCCTGGCTGCGGGCTGAAGCCAGCTCCCGAGCGCATGCTCAACAGGCGCGCTGATCTTCTTAGCTGCAAATCATTACGCCGGGCTTCATTTTGATTGGTCGAAGGCCGAGTGACGTCACTGCTGGTATTATTCATGGTATTAATATCGTCTTCGGTGCTATATTCCTCTTGACATTCCCTCAGC
>NC_087219.1:28841832-28844332 GCF_015104395.2 Macrobrachium nipponense
TTTTAATTTACTTTATTTATTAATCTATTTATTTACTTTGTGAAATACACAACGCGAGGCCAAAGATATGTTCACTAGCACCCGAGGCCTTTACCTGAATATAAAATTCCAAGAAATAATAAAAAAAAAGTGTCAAAACTGAACAACCTGAGATATATTAGATGCGAATTCTTGCTATTAAATAAAACATGTTTTAATAAATCGACGTTTACGCTGCTTACTTTTTATTAAGTAAGAGAAACTTGCTAACAATTATTTCCACATACAACATTTAAATCTTTTACTATTGTTATCATTATTACTGTTGATGAAACATGTTTAAAAGAGGGTTCACTTCCATCATATTATTATTATTATTAGGGAACAAGGCCACCACAGGGCCACTGACTTGAAATTCAAGCTTCCAAAGGATTATCATGATGTTCGTTCTAAATAAGTAACAGAAGGTAATGGGAAATGCAGACACGAGATCAGTTATTACAAAAATAGAGAAAAAATAGCAAATCAATAAATAAATAAAAGTTGAAGTAAAATATTCAAATACAATTTGAGTATTAACCCAAATACTCCAAGAGAAAGGGGACTTTCAGTGTTGTGAAAATGAAAGTAATTTATTAATTTAATTTTTATTTTTATTTTATAATTTTGATTGAAATCTTTATTATTATTATTATTATTATTATTATTATTATTATTATTATTATTATATTATTATCATTATTTATTTTTTTTTTTTATAGGTCTATCACAGTCCTTCAATTCCACTGGGTGTTATTTAGGATGTGGGGTCTTTATTATTATTATTATCATTATTACATATTCATTAGTATATTATTATTACTATTATTATTATGATTATTATTATTATTATTATTATTTTTATTATTATTATTATTATTATTATTCAGCACTTTCGCGTCAACTTCCGAAGGGGTTTTGTTTTTTTTTTTTTTTTTTTTTTTTTTTAAACAGAATATAACTCACGATCCAGTTTTCTAGGAAATTTCGTAGGACAGGCTATTTCGTTGTCCGTGCTTCGTTTCTAACCAATTCTGCCAGCTATAAATGGGTACTAGTGCCTGCAGAGAGAGAGAGAGAGAGAAAGAGAAAGAGGCGTTGCAGTCATCATACGTAGGGCTTCATAAGAAACCTTACTCTGCTCTAATGAGAGAGAGAGAGAGAGAGAAGAGAGAGAGAGAGAAGAGAGAGGAGAGAGAGAGAGAGAGAGAGAGAGTTCTAATAAAGCTATGTAGTCATCTTACTAAGTGCCTCGTAAGAAAACATTTCGGGCAATTTTGCTCTAGTAAGAGAGAGAGAGAGAGAGAGAGAGAGAGAGAGAGAGAGAGAGAGAGAGAGAGAGAGAGAGGCTTCTTATAAAGTTATGTAATCATTTTACTAAGTGCCTCGTAAGAAAACATTTCGGACGATTTTGCTCTAATTAGAAAGAGAGAGAGAGAGAGAGAGAGAGAGAGAGGAGAGACGAGAGAGAGGAGAGAGAGGAGAGAGAGAGATTGAGAGATATAGAATCTAATCACTGCATAGTCATCTTACCAAAGCCCCTCAAGAAGGCGTCTTCGTCTTTAAATCTGAGAGCGTCGTGCACTTACTTCCTACATTTCTGGTTTTACCTAGAAGACAGTAACACGAACATCTAATACTTCCGGGAACGTATTAATGAATGTCTATGAAATCTCTCGAAACTCCTCTGTCCCTCATTAATAGGAAGGCATATTTGAATTTCACCTTTTCACGGAATGAAAAGACACGAATTTCCAATAAAAATCCTTCGTTTCAATAAGGTATAATTTTTTTTTATGCCGCGAATAGCAAGATGAAAATGAAACGTAGCACTGCGGAAACAGAATGATACGAGGTTGTTATTTGAAATATCACAGTCCTTCAATTCCACTGGGTGTTATTTATAGTGTGAGGTTCTTTATATTATTATTATTATTTTTTTTTTTTTTTTTTTTTTTGCTCTATCACAGTCCTCCAATTCGACTGGGTGGTATTTATAGTGTGGGGTTCCGGGTTGCATCCTGCCTCCTTAGGAGTCCATCACTTTTCTTACTATGTGCCGCTTTCTAGGATGACACTCTTCTGCATTAGTCCTGGAGCTACTTCAGCCTCTAGTTTTTCTAGATTCCTTTTCAGGGATCTTGGGATCGTGCCTAGTGCTCCTATGATTATCGGTACGATTTCCACTGGCATATCCCATATCCTTCTTATTTCTATTTCAGATCTTGATACTTATCCATTTTTTCCCTCTCTTTCTCTTTCAAACTCTGGTGTCCCATGGTATTGCGACATCAATGAGTGATACTTTCTTCTTGACTTTGTCAATCAACGTCACGTCTGGTCTGTTTGCACGTATCACCCTATCCGTTCTGATACCATAGTCCCAGAGATCTTTGCCTGATCGTTTTCTATCACTCCTTCAGGTTGGTGGGCTCGTACCACTTATTACTGCAAGGTAGCTGATGTTTCTTGCACAGGCTCC
>NC_087219.1:28849332-28854339 GCF_015104395.2 Macrobrachium nipponense
CTATAACCTCATTATCCGTCCAGTTAGAATATAGGAAAGTTCACACTTCTGAAATGGCAGATCCATTTTTCGATATTGGACCTGGATACGCGTGGACGATATGCTATCAATATCACCGAGAGAGAGAGAGAGAGAGAGAGAGAGTGGGAATATCCTTTCATTGGATGAAGTGTGTTCGTGATTGAGTTATCACCCAACCCAACTCAGTTGATTTTCTGTTTTCCTGTTGTTGCCATGCTTTATATATGCATGTGGATACACACACACACTCATATATATATATATATATATATATATATATATATATATATATATATATATATATATATATATATATATATATATATATATATATATATATATATATATATATATATATATATATATATATATATATATATATATATATATATGTATAAATACACACACAATATATATATATATATATATATATTTATATATATATATATTTATACTATATATATAATTTATATAAATATATATATATATATGTATATATAGATATATATATATATATATATATATATATATATATATATATATATTCATATATATATATATATATACGCTTTGTCTGTGTATATCTATGATATCACAAAAAATTAAAAACAAAAAATATAAAACAAAAGTGAAAAATAAAAAAAACAAAGGTGTCTATATAACACTTTTCCTTTTTTCTCAGCAAAACCCAATAACCAATCGGACTGACTTACGTGTCTACCAATCGAAAGTTGCGTCGGAGAGATTAGAACTTAATTTCATTCCATCCTTTGTCGATTCTGCTTCATCAATAATATTCAACTGTTATTCACCTATGTAATTCCGTCATATGAGACTCGAGTCATTACTCAAAAGCAAGGTCATTCACATTGCTAATTTATGTCACGAAATCATCTGTAATAGCGTAATTCATATGCCTATTCATTCAATATTGTGTTGATAAAACCGGTAATGAATATTAATTCATTCAAATTTAGATTTCATTGTGACTAACATGTATTGTTAAGAATGAATTTGTATGCAAATCAATTTAATTTGTATAACAGCAGAAGTACCAATATGTAGTAAATGTCGAACTTCTCAGTTCCAGAGGTTCTTTGTTGCTCACACCGTTGTTCTTTTTGGCTTTCCAATTACCTTCTCTTACTTCTTCCTAATGAACACCTCAATATTCTTTGGAAGCTTGAATTTCAAATAAGTGGCCTCTGTGGTGGGATTGTTCCACATGATTAGGTTTCATCTTTCTGAATAATAATAATAATAATAATAATAATAATAATAATAATAATAATAATAATAATAATAATAATAATAATAATAATAATAATAATAATAATAATAATAATAAAAATAGACCAGACGTGACGTTGATTGACAAAATCAAGAAGAAAGTATCACTCATTGATGTCGCAATACCATGGGACACCAGAGTTGAAGAGAAGGAAAGGGAGAAAATCGACAAGTATCAAGACCTTAAAATAGAAATAAGAAAGATATAGGAGGTGCCAGTGGAAGAAGACTAGGCATGATTCCAAGATCCCTGACAAGGAATCTGAAAAAAACTAGAGGCTGAAGTAGCTCCAGGACTCATGCAGAAGAGTGTGCTCCTGGAAACAGCACACATAGTAAGAAAAGTGATGGACTCCTAAGGAGGCAAGATGCAACCCGGAACCCCACATTATAAATACACCCAGTCGAATAATAATAATAATAATAATAATAATAATAATAATAATAATAATAATAATAATAATAATAATAATAATAATAATAATAATAATAATAATGATAATAATAATAATATATTGAAATTATCTCTAATAACATAAATCATATTGCTATATAATATTCTTTTATTGGAAATGTTAACGAATATCAATCTATTCAAATTTAGATTGCCGAGTACCTGACATTTATTGATGAGGATAAAATTTAACGTATATCACTGTAATTTATTTTTTACTTCAATGAATCATCTAAATAGTTCACTGAGGGGAAAAAGTTAAAGCAGCATTATTTTTATTTTAAAACAAGTTGCGACCCTTTTTTATTTTGAAATAAGTCGTTTTTCATCTTCCATAGAGATTATACAATCGTTCATTAGACCGTAATAATAGAAAACGATCACGCAAAGATCCTCTGGGACTATGGTATCAGAACGGATAGGGTCATACGTGCAAACAGACCAGACGTGACGTTGATTCACAAAGTCAAGAACAAATTATCACACATTGATGTCGCAATACCATGGGACACCAGAGTTGAAGAGAAAGAGAGGGAAAAAATGGATAAGTATCAAGATCTGAAAATAGAAATAAGAAGGATATGGGATATGCCAGTGGAAATCGTACCCATAATCATAGGAGCACTAGGCACGATCCCAAGATCCCTGAAAAGGAATCTAGAAAAACTAGAGGCTGAAGTAGCTCCAGGACTCATGCAGAAGAGTGTGATCCTAGAAACGGCACACATAGTAAGGAAAGTGATGGACTCCTAAGGAGGCAGGATGCAACCCGGAACCCCACACTATAAATACCACCCAGTCGAATTGGAGGACTGTGATAGAGTAAAAAAAAAAAAAAAAAAAAAAATAATAATAATAATAATAATAATAATAATAATAATAAAATAATAACACGAAAGAAAGGAGGGAGGGGACTACTAAGCATAGAGGACTGCGTCAACATCGAGAACAGAGCACTGGGGCAAGAGTGCATGGGAAGAAGGGCTGAAAAAAGTAGACGAAGACTCACAAGAGAATGACAAGCAGAACAGAGGAATGGCATAACAAACCAATGCACGGACAATACATGATACATGGCAATGGCTACAAAGGGGAGAGATCCAGAAGGAAACTGGAGGAATGATAACAGCGGCACAAGATCAGACCCTAAGAACCAGATATGTTCAAAGAACGATAGACGGAAATAACATCTCTCCCATATGTAGGAAGTGCAAAACGTAAAATTAAACCATAAACCACATAGCAAGCGAATGTCCAGCACTTGCACAGAACCAAAATGTAAATGAGGCATGATTCAGTGACAAAAGCCCTCCACTGGAACCTATGCAAGAAACACCAACTACCTTCCAGTAATAAGTGGTACGAGCACCAACCTGAAGGAGTGATAGAAAACGATCAGGCAAAAATCCTTTGGGACTATGGTATCAGAACAGATAGGGTGATACGTGCAATTAGACCAGACGTGACGTTGATTGACAAAATCACTCATTGATGTTGCGATACCATGGGACACCAGAAATGAAGAGAAAGAGAGGGATAAAATGGATAAGTATTAAGACCTGAAAATAGAAATAAGAAGGATATTGGATGTGCCAGTGGAAATTGTACCCATAATCATAGGAGCACTAGGCACGATCCAAAGATCCCTGAAAAGGAATCTAGAAAAACTAGAGGCTGAAGTAGCTCCAGGACTCATGCAGAAGAGTGTGGTCCTAGAAACGGCACACATAGTAAGAAAAGTGATGGACTCCTGAGGAGGCGGGATGCAACCCGGAACCCAACACTATAAATACCACCCAGTCGAATTGGAGGAACTGTGATAAAACCAAAAAAAAAAAAAAAAATAAATAAATAAATAATAATAATAATAAGAATAATAATAATAATAATAATAATAATAATAATAATAATAGTAATAATAATATTAATTTCTACTTTTGAACAATTTATGAGTTTTTTTTAAATACATGTTTTTTTCTGCATAGAGAAAATATAATCGTTATTAGACTTTAATAATAATAATAATAATAATAATAATAATAATAATAATAATAATAATAATAATAATAATAATAATAATAATAATAATAATAATAATAATAATAATGATAATAATAATAATAATAATAATAATAATAATAATAATAATAATAATAATAATAATAATAATAATAATAATAATATCAGGAGAGGGATCTTCCAGGGCGACTCACTGTCCCACTACTCTTCGTAGTAGCCATGATACCCATGACAAAAGTACTACAGAAGATGGATGCCGGGTACCAACTCAAGAAAAGAGGCAACAGAATCAACCATCTGATGTTCATGGACGACATCAAGCTGTATGGTAAGAGCATCAAGGAAATAGATACCCTAATCCAGACTGTAAGGATTGTATCTGGGGACATCAGGATGGATTTTGGAATAGAAAAATGCGCCTTAGTCAACATACAAAGAGGCAAAGTAACGAGAACTGAAGGGATAAAGCTACCAGATGGGAGCAACATCAAACACATAGATGAGACTGGATACAAATACCTGGGAATAATGGAAGGAGGGGATATAAAACACCAACAGATGAAGGACACGATCAGGAAAGAATATATGCAGAGACTCAAGGCGATACTCAAGTCAAAACTCACGCCGGAAATATGATAAAAGTCATAAAACACATGGGCAGTGCCAGTAATCAGATACAGCGCAGGAATAGTGGAATGGACGAAGGCAGAACTCCGCAGCATAGATCAGAAAACCAGGAAACATATGACAATACACAAAGCGCTACACCCAAGAGCAAATACGGACAGACTATACATAACACGAAAGGAAGGAGGGAGAGGACTACTAAGTATAGAGGACTGCGTCAACACCGAGAACAGAGCACTGGGGCTATATCTGAAAACCAGTGAAGACGAGTGGCTAAAGAGTGCATGGAAAGAAGGACTAATAAAAGTAGACGAAGACCCAGAAATATACAGAGACAGGAGAAAGACAGACAGAACAGAGGACTGGCACAACAAACCAATGCACGGACAATACATGAGACAGACTAAAGAATTAGCCAGCGATGAACCATGGCAATGGCTACAGAGGGGAGAGCTAAAGAAGGAAACTGAAGGAATGATAACAGCGGCACAAGATCAGGCCCTAAGAAACCGACCGATATGTTCAAAGAACGATAGACAGAAATAACATCTCTCCCATATGTAGGAAGTGCAATACGAAAAATGAAACCATAAACC
>NC_087219.1:28854839-28864839 GCF_015104395.2 Macrobrachium nipponense
TGAATAACAGATAGTTCATTCTCATGTGATATTCGCTTAAATATATATATATATATATATATATATATATATAGTATATATATATATATATATATATATATATATATATATTTCATATATATATCTATATATATATATATCTATATATATATATATATATATATATATATATATATATATATATATATATATATATATATATATATATATATGGTTCATCGTAGCTACTTTTATTCGTTTTTATTTTCCTGTGATATTTGCTTAATTATATATATATATATATACTATATATATATATATATATATATATATATATATATATATATATATATATATATATATATATATATATATATATATATATATATATATATATATATATATATATATATATGGACCATCGTAGCTTCTTTTATTCGTTTCTGTTCTTACTTCGAGTCAGATAATGAGGATGTAATCACTTTCATCAACTTTCCCCCGTAGATACGAAGCAGACCTATTACATATCTCCTTTAATATCCAACACATTATACCTAGAGAATAATTCATAATCAAAAGCAATCATAAGTGCTTCATCGTATAGAGAGAGAGAGAGAGAGAGAGAGAGAGAGAGAGAGGCAAGCAAGCAAGCAAACTAGATAAATGTATCTGAAGGGCAAATCGATAAGTATCTTTGCTCCAGGAATTTTCTCATTGATTCTACTGACTGGCCTCGAGGAGGGCTTAATGAGGTAAGTTTAAGAATGTCTTTCTCCTGCACGCCCCCCCCCCCCCCCCCCCACCCCCCCCCCGAAAAAGCGGGGTAAGAAAAAAACGAGCGAACGTATGATGGAATGAAAAGGAAGACGTGTCAATATTTATAATCATATGCAACTAGATTTTTCTATATGCTGTTGCTGACAGAGACAGAGAGAATATATTGTTTATTTTCATCTACAAACTCCCCAAAATACTAAAAATAAAAACTATAGAAATGTAAGACAGCGAAATCAGACTTATCATCAAAATAACAGCTTCAAAACATATAGCCCAAATAGCGATCAACTTCACGTATTAGGGAGTACTGAATATCCCAAATGCTCGTAAAATTTCCATAATCTTCCTTTCGTCAACATGAAATGAGTTTCTTATGTCGTGATGTATCTCTCACGAATGTTATATATAGTGGTCTTCCTTAAGATTCAATGCAAGGTTTCTGTAAAGTACATTTACCCAGTAAACAGCTGTTCATATTCCGTGGACCCAGATAAGTATTTCCGGACTGAATTGGAGAGCAAATATGGTTGCGATGTCTGATGTTTAATTGTGTTTGCTCAGGAGAAAAAGTCTTTCGAGATAGGTTTCGTTAAGGACTACTCCTCCTGAGGAGTAATTTGAATTTTCGTTTAATCGGGTAGTAAGCCTACAAACTACCTTGTTGTTGATGTTGTTTTGGGGGGTAGGAAAGTCTTATGGAAAAGCTTAAAAAGGTCTGAAAAAGGTGTTTCGCGTTGAGTTACAGATACAGGAATTTTAGGACAGGATATTTATGATTTATTGATTAGAACAAAAACGTAAAAAATATATCATGTGCATGTTAAACAGAATGGAAAAATTATTGCTAATAAAACATAGCGCATTTATTTTAATTTACGTTGGTGAAACAACGCTCTATTTGACCGTAGATTTTAGCACGTTTTAATTTATTTTAAGTTAGTAATGTAATGTTCACAACTTATGCATGAGGGGTCCGAGTAAGCTGGAGGTCGGATCACGCCTTGTTTGAGACTTTCTTTGCAAGGCTATAACAGATGGATGGAAGTGTCTTAGTTTTATTATTTCTTACATGAAAGACTTTTGAGCAAATTCTTGAAAGAGAATGTTTCGTGAACATTCAACTGATAGAGTCTTTGCTTTACGTGACATTCTTAACCAAATACCTTCAGCTACACTTATTCTTGCAGAGTTCTTATAAAAATAAAGAAAATATTCTTTGGAAGCTCGAACTTTAAGTCAATGGTCCCATAGGGCTCTTGCCATATGAATAGGGTTCATCCCTTCAATAATAATAATAATAATAATAATAATAATAATAATAATAATAATAATAATAATAATAATACCACTTGGGTAGTTATGAATCCTTGTTAAGCCTAAATTTTAAATTTTTATTAACATTATATGAGGCAGATATTTCATAAATTAATAATAATAATAATAATGATAATAATGATAATAATAATAATAATAATAATCATAATAATAATAATACAATAATAATAATAATAATAATAATAATAATAATAATTCCCTGAAAAGGAATCTAGAAAAACTAGAGGCTGAAGTAGCTCCAGGACTCATGCAGAAGAGTGTGATCTAGAAACGACGCACATAGGAAGAAAAGTGATGGACTCCTAAGGAGGCAGGATGCAACCCGGAACCCCACACTTTAAATACCACTCATTCGAATTGGAGGGCTGTGATAGAGTAAAAAAAACAAAAAAAAAAAAAAATAATAATAATAATAATAATAATAATAATAATACCCCATGGATATTTATGAATCCTTGTTAAACCTAATTTTTTTCATTCTTATTAACACTATATGAGACAGATATTACATTAAATAAAATAATAATAATAATAATAATAATAATAATAATAATAATAATAATAATAATAATAATAATAATAATAATAGTAATAATAATTATAATAATAATATTATGATAATAACAAAGCTTAATTCTTTTATAAACAGCATTCGAGACAGATATTGAATACAAGGAAATCTTTTCATTAAGAAGGAATGATAGCCACTAGGGTGAAGTTAAAATGGCTCTAACATATGCAGAGCTCACAGTTCTAGCAAATAGCCCAAACTAGTATATGCACTAACTGAATCAAAATATCTATTCAGATGACATGTGCACTTAACTCTGTGTAAGCGTGCTTGTGTGTGTGTGAGTGTATGTGTGTGTTTGTGTGTGTCTGTGTATTCGCCTCCGTGACTGTATTGATACAACACATCCATCTACAAACGGGCTATTAATATCTTAAAATATTATTTCCATTAGGCCCCGGAGTGCTTTGCAGAATCCCTTGCATTCGGAGTGATTTAAACGATGCTTTGAAAGCTTCGTTGATAATCATAAAAAAGGCATTTTAATATTACGTTGGCGGAAGTCCAGTTGATGCATATCAGACAAATAACAGCCCCTCGTTTATTAAGACCAAATGTTAAAAAATAAATCATGAATAATAATAATAATAATAATAATAATAATAATAATAATAATAATAATAATAATGGTGAAGAAACTTCCCAGTGGTTTGAATGGAGACATGTATATGTGTATATATATATATATATATATATATATATATATATATATATATATATTATATATATATATATATATATATATATATTATATATATATATATATATATATATATATATATATATATACTATAGTATATATATATATATATCTATATATATATATATATATTTATGTATAGTATATATATATATATATATATATATATATATATATATATATACTATATATATATATATATATATATTATTTTGCATCAGTAGAGATTTATTTTTTACCATTTTGTATCATTACATTATTATTATTAGTATTATTTTAGTAGTAGTAGTAGTAGTAGTAGTAGTAGTAGTAGTAGTAGTAGTAGTAGTAGTAGTAACAGATTAAAAAGACCAGGAAAGTAAGGTAAAACAATGTCGCAATCAATAAAAACATCCACAATCAATTATCTAAATAAAAAATCCCAGCCTTATCCATACGGGAATTTCCCCCGTGAACCTCCCCCCCTCCCAACCCCGCCCCCACCGAATTCCACAGTACTATTGAGTTATTGGATTATAACACCGTAGATTAGCCTCATGAATTATGAATATGTAAACAGACAAACCGATATGTTCAAATGAGAGGTTTTATAACACAGAAAATCGTCTAAATAATGTTTTTTTTTATTGGAAATCTTTTTTTCCCAGAGTGGAGTAGATTGCTAAAGAAGTTACACCTCGAACTATTGCTTAACTTCGTACCTTAAACCGTCTACCTATAGGGGAGAAGTTTGTTAAAACGTTGTATATCTAACTAATGCTTAATTTTTTTTCTTTTTCAACTTTGAACCTTTTACCCATAATGGAGAAGTTTGTTAAGCACGTTATCCATCTAACTAATGCTGATTTCTTTTTCACTGTAAACCTTTTAACCATAGAGGAGTAGTTTGTTAAAAACGCTACCCATTTCGTTTTTTGTAAGCTGACTGACATGAGGTTGCAAGCACCATACCTGCTTACAGGAAATAGCATTGTATTGATTCTGAATGAAAATACGTAGTTGTGAAACACTAATTTCTTTTGTTTTATTTTTGTTCCTCTATAATGAATGATTTCTTTCTGTTTCCCATTATCTGCTGTTGCTTCTTTCTAATGGACACCGTATTCTGTGGAAGCCGAAATTTCAAATCAATGGCCATTATGGTTTTGCTATATAATAATAATAATAAATAATAATAATATAAATAATAATAATAATAATAATAATAATAATAATAATAATAATAATAATAATAATAAATATAAACAATTTAGCAAGAACAAAATCAATGCATGTAAATTATGCTTTATACTGAAGGGATTCTCTGATGTCAAGAAACATCTTGATAATAATACCGAGAGATACGTTGGCCACTAGATTAACTTAAATTTTACCTTATTTGTTTATTCACTGTGACAAATACATAAATTTGTAACCATTATCCCTGAAATTGACTCCAGATGAGTAATATAGGCGCAATACTCGCCAGTTGTAGTAGCAGAGAGAAAGCTATTATTAGACAAATAGAGATGACTATTTACAAGTTGAATGCAGCTGATGCAGCAATATCTTTCAATAAGACTTGTTTGAAAGAGGGTCACCTTCCAAATTAATAATAATAATAATAATAATAATAATAATAATAATAATAATAATAATAATAATAATAATAATAATAATAATAATAATAATAATAATAATATTAATAACAAAAACAGCAACCACCTGGGAAAAGGCGCCTGGAAAAGCAAATCATGGTGATGAGATCGGACTTGAGTAAACTGATAGGGATGGCAGAAAAAAGGCTAAGAAGCAAGAAAACAAGGGAGAAACTGAACGAGAAATACAAAGTACACGAGAGGGGACTAAACAACACAATAGAAGATGTAAAACAAAAGCTTAAGGCCAAAGCACATGAGATCGAACGATACATGAACAGGAATAAGGGATACCAACAGAACAAACTATTCGGAACCAACCAGAAAAGACTATACAGCCAACTCAGAGGGGAAGACAGCCACCAAGAAATTCCTGAAGCCGAACCAAGTAAGAGACTCTGGGAAAACATATGGAGCAATCCGGTATCACACAACAAACATGCAACATGGCTCCAGGAAGTGAAGGCTGAAAAAAACAGGGAGAAAAAACCTAAACAGATTACACTGACATCACGACAGACACAGTCAGACACCAACTAAAGAAAATGCCAAACTGGAAAGCCCCAGGTCCCTATGAAGTCCACGGATACTGGCTCAAAAACTTCAAGGCCCTACACCCAAGAATAGCAGAGCAACTCCAGCATTGTATCACAAATCACCATGCACCCAAATGGATGACCGAAGGAAGAACATCCTTAGTCCAGAAAGACAAGAGTAAGGGAAATATAGCCTGTAACTACAGGCCTATCACCTGCCTACCAATAACGTGGAAGTTACTAACAGGTATCATCAGCGAAAGGCTATACAACTACCTAGAGGATACAAACACCATCCCCCACCAACGGAAAGGCTGCAGAAGGAAATGTAGGGCCACAAAAGACCAGCTCCTGATAGACAAAATGGTAATGAAGAACAGTAGGAGAAAGAAAACAAATCGAAGCATGGCATGGATAGACTATAAGAAAGCCTTCGACATGATACCCACACATGGCTAATAGAATGCCTGAAAATATATGGGGCAGAGGAAAACACCATCAGCTTCCTCAAAAATACAATGCGCAACTGGAATAAAATACTTACAAGCTCTGGAACAAGACTAGCAGAGGTTAATATCAGGAGAGGGATCTTCCAGGGCGACTCACTGTCCCCACTACTCTTCGTAGTAGCCATGATTCCCATGACAAAAGTACTGCAGAAGATGGATGCTGGGTACCAACTCAAGAAGAGAGGCAACAGAATTAACCATCTGATGTTCATGGACGACATCAAGTTGTATGATAAGAACATCAAGGAAATAGATACCCTCATCCAGACTGTAAGGATTGTATCTGGGGACATCAGGATGGAGTTTGGAATAGAAAAATGTGCCTTAGTCAACATACAAAAGGGCAAAGTAACAAGGAGTGAAGGGATAAAGCTACCAGATGGGAGCAACATCAAACACATAGATGAGACGGGATACAAATACCTAGGAATAATGGAAGGAGGGGTTATAAAACACCAAGAGATGAAGGACACGATCAGGAAAGAATATATGCAGAGACTCAATGTGATACTCAAGTCAAAACTCAACGCCGGAAATATGATAAAAGCCATAAACACATGGGCAGTGCCAGTAATCAGATACAGTGCAGGAATAGTGGAATGGACGAAGGCAGAACTCCGCAACATAGACCAGAAAACAACGAAACATATGACAATACACAAAGCACTACACCCAAAGAGCAAATACGGACAGACTATACATAACACAAAAGGAAGGAGGGAGAGGACTACTAAGCATAGAGGACTGCGTCAACATCGATAACAGAGCACTGGAGCAATATCTGAAAACCAGTGAAGACGAGTGGCTAAAGAGTGCATGGGAAGAAGGACTGATAAAAGTAGACGAAGACCCACAAATATACAGAGACAGGAGAATGACAAACAGAACAGAGGAATGGCACAACAAATTAATGCATGGATAATACATGAGACTGACTAAAGAACTGGCCAGCGATGACACATGGCAATGGTTACAAAGGGGAGAGCTCAAGAAGGAAACTGAAGGAATGATAACAGCGGCACAAGATCAGGCCCTAAGAATCAGATATATCCAAAGAAAGATAGATGGAAATAACATCTCTCCCATATGTAGGAAGTGCAATACGAAAAATGAAACCATAAACCACATAGCAAGCGAATGTCCGGCACTTGCACAGGACCAGTATAAAAAGAGGCATGATTCAGTGGAAAAAGCCCTCCACTGGAGCCTGTGCAAGAAACACCAGCTACCTTGCAGTAATAAGTGGTACGAGCTCCAACCTGAAGGAGTGATAGAAAACGATCAGGCAAAGATCATCTGGGACTATGGTATCAGAACAAATAGGGTGATACGTGCAAATAGACCAGACGTGACGTTAATTGACAAAATGAAGAAGAAAGTATCACTCATTGATGTCGCAATACCATGGGACACCAGACTTGAAGAGAAAGACAGGGAAAAAATGTATAAGTATCAAGACCTGAAAATAGAAATAAGAAGGATGTGGGATATGCCAGTGGAAATTGTACCCATAATCATAGGAACACTAGGCAGGATCCCAAGATCCCTGAAAAGGAATCTGGAAAAACTAGAGGCCGAAGTAGCTGCAGGACTTATGCAGGAGAGTGTGATCCTAGAAACGGCGCACTTAGTGAAAATAGTGATGGACTCCTAAGGAGGCAGTATGCAACCCGGAACCCCACACTATAAATACCACCAAGTCGAATTGGAGGACTGTGATAAAAAAAAAAAAATAATAATAATAATAATAATAATAATAATAACATTGTGACCAATTTAGCCAGAACAAAATCATTGTATGTAAAGTATGTTTTATTGAAGGGATTCTCTGATGTCAGGAATAATAATAATAATAATAATAATAATAATAATAATAATAATAATAATAATAATAATAATAATAATAATAACTAAATTAATGGAATAACTAAAGCTGGCTAGCGGCCAAGATCAGGCCCTAAGAACCAGATATGTCCAAAGAACGATAGATGGAAATAACATCTCTCCCATATGTAGGAAGTGCAATACGAAAAATGAAACCATAAACCACATAGCAAGCGAATGTCCGGCGCTTGCACAGAACCAGTACAAAAAGAGGCATGATTCAGTAGCAAAAGCCCTCCACTGGAGCCTGTGCAAGAAACACCAGCTACCTTGCAGTAATAAGTGGTACGAACACCAACCTGAAGGAGAGATAGAAAACGTTCAGGCAAAGATCCTCTGGGACTATGGTATCAGAACATATAGGGTGATACGTGCAAATAGACCAGAAAAATCAGTCGAATTAGAGGACTGTGAAAAAAAATAGTAATAATAATAATGGAGAAGCAAATCTACAGTTATGTTAAAGTACATATATTTAAATTTAATAATAATAATAATAATAATAATAATTAATAATAATAATAATGATAATAATAATAATAATAATAATAATAATAATAATAATAATAATAATAATAATAATAATAATAATAATAATAAGGGAAATATAGCGAGTAACTACAGGCCTATCACCTGCCTACCAATAATGTGAAAGTTTCTAACCGGTATCATCAGTGAAAGGCTATACAACTACCTAGAGGAGACAAACACCATCCCCCACCAACAGAAAGGCTACAGAAGGAAGTGTAGGGGCACAAAAGATCAGCTCCTCATAGACAAAATGGTAATGAAGAACAGTAGGAGAAGGATAACTAACCTAAACATGGCATGGATAGACTATAAGAAAGCCTTCGACATGATACCACACACATGGCTAATAGAATGCCTGAAAATATATGGGGCAGAGGAAAACACCATCAGCTTCCTCAAAAATACAATGCGCAACTGGAATAAAATACTTACAAGTTCTGGAATAAGACTAGCAGAGGTTAATATCAGGAGAGGGATCTTCCAGGGCGACTCACTGTCCCCACTACTCTTCGTAGTAGCCATGATTCCCATGACAAAAGTACTGCAGAAGATGGATGCCGGGTACCAACTCAAGAAAAGAGGCAACAGAATTAACCATCTGATGTTCATGGACGACATCAAGCTGTATGGTAAGAGCATCAAGGAACTAGATACCCTCATCCAGAGTGTAAGGATTGTATCTGGGTACATCAGGATGGAGTTTGGAATAGAAAAATGCGCCTTAGTCAACATACAAAAGGGCAAAGTAACAAGGAGTGAAGGGATAAAGCTACCAGATGGGAGCAACATCAAACACATAGATGAGACGGGATACAAATACCTAGGAATAATGGAAGGAGGGGTTATAAAACACCAAGAGATGAAGGACACGATCAAGAAAGAATATATGCAGTCTCGAGGCGATACTCAAGTCAAAACTCAACGCCGGAAATATGATAAAAGCCATAAACACATGGGCAGTGCCAGTAACCAGATACAGCGCAGGAATGGTGGAATGGACGAAGGCAGAACTCCGCAGCATAGATCAGACAACCAGGAAACATATGACAATACACAAAGCACTACACCCAAGAGCAAATACGGACAGACTATACATAACACGAAAGGAAGGAGGGAGAGGACTACTAAGTATAGAGGACTGCGTCAACATCGAGAGCAGAGCACTGGAGCAATATCTGAAAACCAGTGAAGACGAGTGGCTAAAGAGTGCATGGGAAGAAGGACTAATAAAAGTAGACAAAGACCAAGAAATATACAGACAGGAGAATGACAAACAGAACAGAGGACTGGCACAACAAACCAATGCACGGACAATACATGAGACAGACTAAAGAACTAGCCAGCGATGACACATGGCAATGGCTACAGAGGGGAGAGCTCAAGAAGGAAACTGAAGGAATGATAACAGTGGCACAAGATCAGGCCCTAAGAACCAGATATGTTCAAAGAACGATAGACGGAAATAAAATCTCTCCCATATGTAGGAAGTGCAATACGAAAAATGAGACCATAAACCACATAGCAAGCGAATGCCCGGCACT
>NC_087219.1:28869839-28872339 GCF_015104395.2 Macrobrachium nipponense
GATATAGAAGAAGATTGGTCAACATCTGGAATGAGAGGAATAACACCCCCCTCCCCCAAACAGAGCAGAGGCTGGCAGACCAAGTAAGGAACGTAAAGAAAAAGAACTGGCTCTCCCCAACAGAAAGAGAAGAACTGGAAAGGGAAATGTCACACGACAACGAATTACACGAAAACGAACTGAGAGACGATGCCACGAAGACGACAGGGAGGATGAGGTATCAAACAACAACACACGAAGAAACACCGACGAAAGTAACAGAGAGGACGGAATGGGTAGAAAAGATTAGACAATGGATTGTAGCCAGATACCAGAGAGAACAAAGATCCCCTCCATGAAAGCCTACAACACCAAGAAATTAAGGGAGAAAACAAGTGAGGTCAATGAAATAATGGGCCTAATACACACCACCAGTATCACAGAAACAAATAACTTGACATATGCAGGAGCAAGATTAGTAGCAGAACTGATGGGGATTCGAACAACAACACCACCGTCACAACCAACCCAACAGAAACCAAAACAGCAACCTCCTTGGAAAAGGCGCCTGGAAAAGCAAATCATGGTGATGAGATCTGACTTGAGTAAACTGAAAGAGATGGCAGAAAAAAGGCTAAGAAGCAAGAAAACAAGGAGGAACTCAACGAGAAATACAAAGTACAAGAGAGGGGACTAAACAACACAATAGAAGATGTAAAACAGAGGCTTAAGGCCAAAGCACACAAGATCCAACGGTACATGAACAGGAATAAGGGATAACAACAGAACAAACTATTCGGCACCAACCAGAAAAGACTATATAGCCAACTAAGAGGGGAAGACAACCACCCAGAAATTCCTGAAGCCGAACCAAGTAAGAGACTCTGGGAAAACATATGGAGCAATCCGGTATCACACAACAAACATGCAACATGGCTCCAGGAAGTCAAGGAAGAAGAAACAGGGAGAATAAAACCAAGATTCACAGACATCACGACAGACACAGTCAGACATCAACTAAAGAAAATGCCAAACTGGAAAGCCCCAGGTCCCGATGAAGTCCATGGATACTGGCTCAAAAACTTCAAGGCCCTACACCCACGAATAGCAGAACAACTCCAGCATTGTATCTCAAATCACCAAGCACCCAAATGGATGACCGAAGGAAGAACATCCTTAGTCCAGAAAGACAAGAGTAAGGGAAATATAGCCAGTAACTACAGGCCTATCACCTGCCTACCAATAATGTGGAAGTTACTAACAGGTATCATCAGTGAAAGGCTATACAACTATCTAGAGGAGACAAACACCATCCCCCACCAAGAGAAAGGCTGCAGAAGGAAGTGTAGGGGCACAAAAGACCAGCTCCTGATAGACAAAATGGTAATGAAGAACAGTAGGAGAAGGAAAACCAACCTAAGCATGGCATGGATAGACTATAAGAAAGCCTTCGACATGATACCACACACATGGCTAATAGAATGCCTGAAAATATACGGGGCACAAGAAAATACCATCAGCTTCCTCAAAAATACAATGCGCAACTGGAATACAATACTTACAAGCTCTGGAATAAGACTAGCAGAGGTTAATATCAGGAGAGGGATCTTCTAGGACGACTCACTGTCCCCACTACTCTTCGTAGTAGCCATGATTCCCATGACAAAAGTACTACAGAAGATGGATGCCGGGTACCAACTCAAGAAAAGAGGCAACAAATCAACCATCAGATGTTCATGGACGACATCAAGCTGTATGGTAAGAGCATCAAGGAAATAGTACCCTAATCCAGACTGTAAGGATTGTATCTGGGGACATCAGGATGGAGTTTGGAATAGAAAAATGCGCCTTAGTCAACATACAAAAAGGCAAAGTAACGAGAACTGAAGGGATAAAGCTACCAGATGGGAGCAACATCAAACACATATATGAGACAGGATATAAATACCTGGGAATAATGGAAGGAGGAGATATAAAACACCAAGAGATGAAGGACACAATAAGGAAAGAATATATGCAGAGACTCAAGGCAATACTCAAGTCAAACTCAACGCCGGAAATATGATAAAAGCCATAAACACATGGTTAGTACCAGTAATCAGATCAGCGCAGGAATAGTGGAATGGACGAAGGCAGAACTCCGCAGCATAGATCAGAAAACCAGGAAACAAATGACAATACACAAAGCACTACACCCAAGAGCAAATACGGACAGACTATACATAACACGAAAGGAAGGAGGTAGAGGACTACTAAGTATAGAGGACTGCGTGAACATCGATAACAGAGCACTGGGGCAACTGAAAACCAGTGAAGACGAGTGGCTAAAGAGTGCATGGGAAGAAGGACTAATAAAAGAAGACGAAGACCCAGAAATATACAGAGACAGGAGAAAGACAGAAAGAACAGAGGACTGGCACAACAAACCAATGCACGGACAATACATGAGACAGACTAAGACTAGCCAGCGATGACAATTGGCAATGGCTACGAGGGAGAGCTAAAGAAGGAAACTGAAGGA
>NC_087219.1:28882339-28887339 GCF_015104395.2 Macrobrachium nipponense
CGAGAAAAAATTCCCCTTCGGTCAAGCATATATGAAAATATATTAATTCTCGAGGTAGAGCGAATTAGATATTAAAGGGACATTGTAGCTCGATATATGTATATGAATCACGGTAATGTGATATGACTTATGTAAAATGCTACGTGTTGTCAAAACAGCGCTACTAACTACCGAAGTCGAGGCGGGTTGATGTTGTCTCCAAACCAACGAATACTTCAGCGCGAGAAAGTATTTGAGGTGAGAGACGACATATACCTTTAAGCCTCTCGCGGTTGGGTGGTATCGCTTCCACTGACGTTTCCTGGATTTATAATGTACCTGCGTTCGCGCCCAAGTACAGGTAAATCTATTATCGAGAAAAAATTCCCCTTCGGTCAAGCATATATGAAAATATATTAATTCCGAGGTAGAGCGAATTAGATATTAAAGGACATTGTAGCTCTATATATATATATATATATATATATATATATATATATATATATATATATATATATATATATATATATATATAATATATATATATATATATATATATATATATATATATATATATATATATATATATATATATATTATATATATATATATATATATATATATATATATATATATAATATTATATATATATATATATATTTAAATAAAGTTCTGTAAATGAAAAGAGAAGTATGATAACAATACAAGAAATAAAGTTCTGACATATGAAGTATGAAATCCATCTCGTTATGACAAAGTGATGACGTAATATCAACCAATATTGGCAGCTGGAATCAACGTGAAATGGTGGCGAGTCCCAGCATTAATTTCTCATCTGATTAATTACCTGGCATTTTTCCTCGCCTGTGCAATTAACGACGGAATTTTGTGGGGTCCTCGTAATTAGAAATTCTCGTTCCACTCTATGTGTATGTGTGTGCGTACTTTCTAGCAACCCGGGTCACTTTTACGAGCTACGTAAGTTTTCGGAAGTTGTACAAAGTCCCCGAGTTAAGCCTGCCAGTAATTCGTTCAAGTGACGCGTCTAAAAATCGTAACTCACAAAGTTAGTGTCTAGGAGATGCTTAAGACTTTTGAATTCTCTCTTGCTAACATGAGTATATTTGCTTGAAATTATCTAAGACTTAATTCAGAAAGTCAGTCTCCAAGAGATTGCTTAAGACTTTTGATACATAAGACCATTCTCAACCGAATTCTCTATTGCTAACATACGTATATTTGCTTGAAAATATTAAATTCGTAATTCAGAAAGTTAGCTCTTTGATATGGCTTAAGGTTTTTGATAAATAACACCATTCTCACCCGAGTTCATTTTTGCTAATATTTTTTTAGTTGAAACTCTCAGGAGTTTTTATTGAGTGCTTTATGCACTGAGACTCCCTCTCTCTCTCTCTCTTTCTCTCTCTCTCTCTCTCTCTCTCTCTCTCTCTATATATATATAAATATGTATATATATATATATATATATATATATATATATATATATATATATATATATATATATATATATATATATATATATATATATATAATATATATATATATATATATATACATATTTATACATTAGTGCGTATATGTATTAGCATAGAGAAACTCCAAAATTAAAAAGTCTCTCTCATCAGCTGCAGTTCCTCCCTCCTCCCTTCCCACCACCCCCCTACCCCATCCAAATGTAAAAAAAATTGATAATTATAATGGAAGGGAGTAACTATCGCGTTGGAGGAATGGAAGTTGTTTTCATAAAAGCTTCTTGTAAACCTTCACGATTAGTTTCCCTGTTGGCTGCCAGCTGTTGGATCGACTTCATAGGAATTTTACAAAATTAAAAAGTTATATCTTTTTTTATTATGAAGTTGCAGCAAACTTGAGCATCTCTTTTTATCAAGTTGTAGCACTGAGCACTCTGATAGATTGGTCTCGTTTGGTGTTAAAGCATCTGATATTATATAAATATATAATAAATATATATATATATATATATATATATATATATATATACATATATATATATATATATATATATATATATATATATATATATATATATATATATAATATATATATATATATATATATATATATATATTATATATATATATATATATATATATATATATATATATATATATATATATATATATATATCTAATAAAAGGAGCCCATAAAACACCAAAATAGAGAAAAAGTACTATATTTCAGAGGACTGCTGTCCTCCCTCTTCAGGTAGATGAATGAGAAATTTTTACAGAAAAGGTGGTATTTTATACCAAGAGGTCCATCCACAAACAAGCCATTTTAAGTCACCCCCGCTGATAATCTTCCTTTAATCTTCTTAAGGGTTGGTTGAATGAAGACGTTGTCGATCGTGTCCGAAATCCATCCTCCTTTTGAGATGTTCATTACCTGCCTCTCTTTTTATTAAGGCCGATTCCATCATTTGACTCTTGTACCGGCAGTTGCTGCTATAAATTACACGTGACAAATTCCAGTTTATTCTATGGTTATGTTCATTTATATGGTTGAAAATAGCCGAGTTCTGTTGTCCATACCTAACTGACCGTTTGTGTTGTATTAATCTCTGGGGAAGGGATTTACCTGTAAATCCGATGTAAGATTGGTCACAGTCCTGGCATGGGATTTCGTATACCCCAGAGTCCTTTGGAGATGTCTTTTGTTGGACGTTAATCAGGGATTTGGCTAAGGTGTTTGGGTAAGTAAATACAAAAGGGTTCGATTTTCCGAGGGGTTTGGTTATTCTCTTAATCGTGTCCAGGTGGGGAATTATTATTTTATTGTTGGGTGTATCTCTGGGTCTTGTCTTTAGGGGGTCGGTAGAAAATTACGTTAGCTTTGTGAATTGCTTTCTCAATTATATGGTCAGGATATTTTAAAGACGAAAGTTGCTTGCGAATTAGTTCAAATTCTTTTTCCAGGAATTCTGGGGAACAAATTCGTAAGGCCCTTAAGAACAAGTTTACTAGCTACACCTATTTTGATAGAAATGTCATGATAGCTAAAGTAGTGAATGTATGAAAGTGAGAACGTTGGTTTTCTATATGGTAAATTTGTATTCTGTCGTATCTCTGATTATTAAAACATCAAGAAAAGGAATTTTGTTGTCTGTTTCCCATTCAACTTTAAATTTGATGCTGGGAACTAATGTATTTAATTTCGAGAGGAATTCATTGAAATTGCCCCACCTATTATCCCAAAATGTTAGGATATCATCCACGTATCTCATCCACAGCATGTTTTGGGTTTATTGCATTTATTACTGTAGTTTCAAAGTATTCCATGTACAGATTGGCTAGAACAGGACTTAAAGGACTACCCATACTACACCCGAATTTTTGCTTGTAGAATGATTCCCGAATGAAAATACGTTTTAGATGCACATAATTCAACTAGCTTTATTATTTTGTCAAGCGCCAATGGGATGATCTGAATAGGGGGATAATTTTACCCTTAAAAACTGAAGAACGTCCTGTACTGGTACTTTAGTGAACAGGAATCTACATCAAGGCTTAAAAGTTTATGTTGTGAAGTGGTATATTGCTTCTCTGAATTGTGACAAAAATCTTCCGAATGTTTAATGTGACTGGGAGAAAAAGTGCCTAAAAAAACGGGAAAGGAGGCCAGCTAACCATTTAGAAATTTTGTAATTGAAAGCACCGGCACATGAAACGATGGGTCTGAATGGAAGATTGTCTATGTGAGTTTTGGGAAGGCCATAAAAATAGGGTAATTTAGGATTAGTTACTTTAAATTTCTCTAATAGTTCAATACTCTTTTTGTCTTTGCCAATTAATCTTACTTTCCGAAAAAATTCTGTGGGAACGTTTTGGAGGGGATTTTTCGTCAGTTTTTCGTATGTGTTTGTGTCGCTAAGGAGCTGGTTGATTTTGTCAAGTAGAAGTCTTTGTCCATTATTACGATTTTGCCGTCTTTGTCGGATCTACTTATTATAACATCTAACTTTTTTTAGCGAGTGGATGGCTATCATGAATCTGCGGGGAACAGGATATTTCTTATGTAAGTCAGTTAAAGCATTTAGTAACCACTCCTTTTAAACATATCTCTTCACGGTTGTAGTTTTTGTCAGATATGAATTTATCAAAAGCCACTATGAAGTCTAGGTTGTTTTTGCAGTCTGGCATAAGGGCAAAGGATAAGCCTAAATTTAAAACTAAATGTTGATTTACAGTAAGGGGGGTGTTGGATAAGTTTAAAACTTTGTCTTGTTGCTCAAGATTATTCCATGCACATTGTCTATTAGGTTATTTTTAACTTGCGTAGAAGTCTGTTGGAATGAGTCACGCTATTATAGGCAGCAATGTCGGAACAGAATGAAATCAGATACCTGTATATGTGGTCCGTAGTGAGGAGGCGAAGATTAGACTGGGTTCCATATATCACTCTGCGTAGTACGAAGATGTCGTTTTTCGTATCGGTGATTCTTTCCTCCAGGAAAATCTTGTGTGAGAGAGGGAAGGGTCCGATTGCAGAGTCCACTCCCGAATCCGTACATTTTTGGTAGTACTTGTTCTTTGAGGCATTCTTCTAAAAAGTGTTTTTGGTTTTTCAGCAGGGGTGATAGTCTGATCAGTTCTTTTTCAAACTTGCGAAAAATTGGCTTGACTTCTGGAAGTGAGTGAAGAATCCTGGAAAGGCGGTTGAATTCCATAATGGGTGCTGAAAATGGACTGGTAAAAATGTTTCTGTAACAACAGAATACCAAATTTTACCATATACATAAAACCAACGTTCGTTCCAACTTTTCATACCTTCATTCCTACTTTAGCTATCATGACATTTCTATCAAAATAGGTGTAGCTAGTAACTTGTTCTTAAGGGCCTTACGAATTTGTTCCCCAGAATTCCTGGAAAAAGAATTTGAACTAATTCGCAAGCAACTTTTGTCTTTAAAATATCCTGACCATATAATTGAGAAAGCAATTCACAAAGCTAACGTAATTTTCAAACGACCCCCTAAAGAC
>NC_087219.1:28897339-28909839 GCF_015104395.2 Macrobrachium nipponense
AGTTCTGATTCTAGCTTCTAGGACAGAGCATAAAACACCATCTTCAAGAAAGGCTCTAACTGCTGCTGCTACCTTCAGGTGACTAGGCCTAGTTCCGGGCATTGCAAGGCTTACAATGCCAGGCCACTGTCTGTTATTTAGGCAAAGATAGAACCTTCAGGACCGATACCAGGACCTGTCCTTGCAACTGGGAAACAGACTCGCTATATAAAAAATAAGAAAGACGGTCGCAGTCAACCAGAACACCCGTAATATCACCACCTGGTTAAGTAGGTAGACGACAGACCTCAACCACCCCTCCCCCACTCTACCTCTACTTCTACCCACAATACTAACTCCACCTCTTTCACTTCAACCTTTTACCTCAAATCTTCGAATCATATCCCAACCGTGAAATTTGAGACTGAATTTGTGTAAGTAGGCGTATCATAAGAGAGTGATATCACCCAAATCCATATTTCCACGGACAACCAGTAATCAGTTCAATTCAGTCAAGCATTATTGTATAACAGAAATTTATGAGATTTTTGGAGATGGACTATATATATATATATATATATATATATATATATATATATATATATATATATATATATATATATATACATGAATATTTATCACATCACCGTGATTCATATAAATCATTCGAGCTACAAATGTCCTTTAATATCTAATTCGCTCTACCGAATTGATATATTTTCATATGTGTACCGAGGGGGAATTTTTTAGTTGATAATAATTTCGTACCCCTATGGGATCGAACCACCGTCCAGTTGGATGGGGAACGAAATCAGGATCGGACAGTGACGCTACCGAAACGGCTATCAAGAGAGACTAAAGGTTTATATCGATTCTGACCATTTAAAATCAACGTCGATCTCGTTGTATTTGTAATTAGAATCGATATGGAACCCCCTCCAACATGCTAGCCGATTCGAGCGTTTGACCCACGCAGCCTTATTATGAATATTTATCACATCACCGTGATTCATATAAATCATTCGAGCTACAAATGTCCTTTAATATCTAATTCGCTCTACCTCGAAGGAAAAAATTAAAAAGCGAGATACCTCGGTAATTGCTAGATCTAATGATTATGTTTCAAGAAATTTACTGGAATCGGCAATTATACAAATCACTAATAAAAACAATCTAAATCTTAGTTTGGGAATGTACCATTTGGACCCATATATTTGTAAGATGTTTATGAAGGACCTTAAAATAAATGAACAACTAATAAATTAGTACCACATGTATATACTTATTATCTCTCTCTCTCTCTCTCTCTCTCTCTCTCTCTCTCTCTCTCTCTCTCTCTCTTTCTCTCTCTCTCTGGTTCGATATTCTCTTTCCCTCTTTCTCTTGCTCGATATATATATTTATATTTTCTTTCGTCTTTTCATTAATAATATTTTTTTGGAAAAATTTGTGTAAAATTCATGATATTAAATTGTATATGCTTCCGTGTTTTTTCAAAATGTACTGTTTTCTGGAAGAATAACTTGTTTACTGCGTGTATCCTTCAAGGTGTGGCTACCCTCAGGCGGTTCCTCCTTTCTGTAGAGTGAAACCACCCTTATTGCTAATCTTGTAGCGTCAGTTTGGATATTAAGCCTTCTTTTGACTATGTTGTTCTCTGTAAAATCAGTTTGCCTTCAGTAAAGGGTCCGAACAGGACCGAAAGTACTTGGCTATCTCGCTTTTTCATTTTTCCTTCGTGGCAAAAAACCTTTATTTATACATAGCATCACGTTTTATATACTTCGTGATCTAGTTATTCATATATATATATATATATATATATATATATATATATATATATAAAAAGAAGCACCCGAGCATGACCAACAGGCAATGCTTATGCACTCAGTTCCTGCTGCCACTCTATGGTGAACACTTACATCACACTTTGAGAGCCGCATATGTTTCTTTGGGGAAAATATATTTTTTTTTAATAAACAATTTTTAAACTAACATTGATCATTCACTGGGGAAATACTTTCTGCCCTTATACAGTTAATCACTGATACGTATTATCAGATAAATAGGATGACAATAATTGGAATAAAATATACTAACTGGCAACCCCACTAGTTTCTAAAGAAGTACGATCAATTCTGAGATTTGTCGCTTCACTTGGCAAATAAAAACATTTTTGTCGACATCCCTTCAATTATTTGCTCCCTTTTTAAAGATTAATAGTAGTTTTTTCCCGCTAATCCTCCCAACAAAAATGAATTATTTCTTTTTTTTTTAATCTGTGGACGTGATTATCTCTTGTACCAAATAAAAAAAATATTTCTGTTGACAAGAACGAGAACTCGCTGTGTTTATTTATTTGCTCCTTTTTTAAAGATTAATAGTAGTTGCTTTTTTCAATGGACATCATGATTTCTCACTAAATTGAAAAAAATAAAGGTTCAGATTTTTTCGAAAAGTGACAATATCGAAAGGTTAATGTCTACTTTTCCAACCTCCCCTATTTTAAGGATAATATTCGTTGTTGGAAAAATTATCAATTCTAATGATATCAAAATGAAACCTGAATATCGGAGCTCCTGTTTTTTATTGATTGATTGATTGGTTGATTGATTGATTTAATTATATTGTGTGCTTTTTTTTAGTTTTTATGTTTTTGTTTATCTATTTTTTCTATTCTTCTAATTTTTTCAATTTATATTTTTTATTTTTTTATTTTATAGTTTTTTATTTCTATTTTTTTATATTTTTTATTGGTCATTTTTATTTCTATTTTCTGTTTCTAATTTTCAAAATTTTATTTATTTATTCATTTATTTTGTTATTTATTTATTTATTTATTTATTTGCTTGTTTGTTTATTATTTATTGATTGATTTTAATTTACTTTGTTATTCTTTACTGTATTTATTTATTATTGTGAAACACAACGCGAGGCCAAAGAAATGTCACAAAGCACCCAAGGCCTTTTTACTTGGACATGAATGAAATTCAAAGAAATAAAAATAAAAGTGTAAAAACTGAACATCCTGAGATATATTAGATGTGAATTCTTGCTATTAATAAAACATGTTTTAATAAATACGACGTTTACCATGCTTACTTTTTATTAGGTTAGAGAAGCTTGCCACTAAGTATTTCTACATGCAACATTTAAATCTTTTACTATTGCTATTATTATTACTTTTAATACAACATGTTTAAAAGAGGGTTTACGTCCAGGATATTATTATTATTATTATTAATTACTAACTTGAAATTCAAGCTTCCAAAGAATATCATGTGTTCGTTCGAAAGAAGTAACAGAAGGTAATGGGAAATACAGAAAGAAATCAGTTATTAGAAAAAAATAACAAATCAATAAATAAATAAATAAAAGTTGAAGTAAAATACTAAAATACAATTTGAATATTAATCCCAAAGAGGAAGGGGACATTCAGTGATTTGAATATTATCCTAATTTATTATTTTTATTGTTTTTATTTTATTATTTTTATTTTAAATCTTTATTATTATTATTATTATTATTATTATTATTATTATTATTATTATTATTATTATTATTATTATTGGGCACAATTTTCAGTGTCGAAAATGATGGCAATGGTTGCAGGTCTACAATAATATCGCATGTGATGTATATTAAAGTCTATCAAAGATTTTAAACTTCACATGCGATATTATTGTGGACCTGCAACCATTATTATTATTATTCATTATTTTATTATTATTATTATTATTATTTATTATTATTATTATTATTATTATTATTTATTATTATTATTTACTTTTTTTTATTTTTTTTGTCTATCACCGCCCTCTAATTCCACTGGATGGTATTTATAGTGTGGGGTTCTTATTATTATTATTATTATTATTATTATTATTATTATTATTACTTATTACTATTACTATTACTATTATTATTATTATTATTATTTATTATTATTATTATTATTATTATTATTATTATTATTATTATTATTATTCACAGCACTTTTGCGTGAACTTCCGAAGTTACAGAATATAACTCACGATCCAGTTTTCTAGGAACACTCACATTCGTAGTACGCTGAATGCAGTGCAGTAGTTTTAAATGTATGAATAAATTTCGTAGGACAGGCTATTTCGGTGTCAGTGTTTAGCTTCTAACCAATTCTACCAGCTATAAATGGGTACTAGTGCCTGCAGAGAGAGAGAGAGAGAGAGAGAGAGAGAGAGAGAGAGAGAGTGAGAGAGAGAGATCAAAGCTTCGTAGTTATCCTGCTATTGCTTGTAAGTAAATCTCATTGTTTACTGTTTTACTCTAATGAGAGAGAGAGAGAGAGAGAGAGAGAGAGAGAGAGAGAGAGAGAGAGAGAGAGAAAGGCTTCTAATAAAAATATGTAGTCATCTTACTATGTGCCTCGTAAGAAGACATTTCGGACGATTTTGCTCTAATGAGAGAGAGAGAGAGAGAGAGAGAGAGAGAGAGAGAGAGAGAGAGAGAGAGAAAGGCTTCTAATAAAAATATGTAGTCATCTTACTAGGTGCCTCGTAAGAAAACATTTCGAACGATTTTGCTCTAATAGAGAGAGAGAGAGAGAGAGAGAGAGAGAGAGAGAGAGAGAGAGAGAGATTAAAGCTTCGAGGTCATCCTATTATTTCTTGTAAGAAAAACTCATTGCTTACGATTTGCTCTAAAGAGAGAGAGAGAGAGAGAGAGAGAGAGAGAGCAGAGAGAGAGAGAGACTTCTAATAAAACTATGTAGTCATCTTACTAGGTGCCTCGTAAGAAAACATTTCAGACGATTTTGCTCTAATAAGAGAGAGAGAGAGAGAGAGAGAGAGAGAGAGAGAGAGAGAGAGAGAGAGAGATTAGATCTTCAATCTCACTGTATAGTCATCTTACCAAAGCCCCTCAAGAAGGCGTCTTCGTCTTTAAATCTAAGAGCGTAGTGTACTTACTTCCTACATTTCTGGTTTTACCTAGAAGACATCTAATACTTCCCGGAACATATTAATGAATGTCTATGAAATCTCTCGAAGCTCCTCCGTCCCTCATTAATAGGAAGGCATATTTGAATTTCACCTTTTCACGGAATGAAAAGACACGAATTTCCAATAAAAATCCTTCGTTTCAATAAAATATATATTTTTAATTTTTTTTTTTTTCATTAAATTCCGCGAATATCAAGACCGTCAAAATGAAACGTAGCACTGCGGAAACAGATTGATACGACTTTGTTATTTGAAATATGAAATACTTCAATATTTTTCTTGCTGTTCATCATTGGATCCCTGGAAATTCTTTATGGTCAGTTACACATCCTGGCTAGCTGGAAGCTAGGTACGTTTCTATGGCAATAATAATTCTTCCTTTAGTATAATTCAAATACTTTTCATATGATATGAAACAGAGATTTTATTGCGAATATTGTTGTTGTTGTACTGGAAATTCTATGTATACATATGTATATATATATATATATATATATATATATATATATATATATATATATATATATATATATATATATATATAATATATATATATAATATATCAATAAAGGTTTTGCCACTGAGGAAAATGAAAGGCGAGATAGCCAAGAACTTTCGGTCTAACACCGAAAGTTCTTGGCTCTATCGCCTTTCATTTTCCTCCGTGGCAAAACCTTTACTTATACATAGCATCACGTTTTATATATTTCGTGATCGAGTTATTCATATATATATATATATATATATATATATATATATATATATATATATATATATATATATATATACATATACAATTATATATACGTATATATATATTATATATATATATATATATATATATATATATATATTATATTATACACACACACACACACACACACATATATATATATATATAATATATATATATATATATATATATATAGATATATATATATATATACATCTGTTCTTTAAATTTTTTTAAATACTTTCTTTCTGTTTCCACATTTGGCCTAATGTCACTAAGTTATTCTATGGAGATTTTAAACGGCGTGGAAATGTAGAAATAAACCAGTAGATAATTAGATAGATAAAACCACAAACAATTAAATACGTGCAGACTTCTTTTACCAATACAGCTCCTAACTAATCTATCGCATCGACATTGAGGGTTAATGGAAAAGTGGGCGTTACAGATTTTCCAGTCACGGTAAGCTTCATTTTCAGACGAGGCTGGAGTGTATGCATTGATCATTTAATCTCTTTGAAAGCCAATTCTTTTAAAAGAAAGCAAAAGCCGACCTCCAGCTTAGTCGCGGAGAGCGCTAAAAGCAACGGTCGAGTAGCGCTGTGTTTCACCAACGAAAATGAAAAGAAATGCGCTATATTTTAGTAGAAATAATTGCTCTGGACTGTTTGCTTTTACGCTATTCATTTTGTACGTTTTCATTCTAATAAATAAATCGTAAACATCCTATTCTAAGAATCCTGCATCTTTAACTCAACGCGAAACTCCCTTTTCAGACCTTTATAGGCTTTTCCATCAGGCTTGCCTACCCCCCACAACAAGAACAACAACAGCTTGAACACCAACAACAACAACAAGAACAACAGGAACACCAACGACAACAGCAACAAGAACAATAACAGAAAGAGCAACAACAACAACAACAACAACAACAAGAAAAACAATAGCAAGAACAACGACAACAACAACAACAGCAAGAACAACGACAACAACAATAAGAATAACAAGAGCAAGAACAACAACAACAAGAAAAACAACAGCAAGAACAACAACAACAAGAAAAACAACAGCAAGAACAACAACAAGAACAACAACAGCAAGAACAACGACAACAACAACAACAACAGCAACAACAACAGTAACAACAACAAAGTAATTTGCAGGCTTGCCCCCCGAGTAGGCGATGATGGACAGCAACTGAACGTCTCTTCATTCTGAATGCTCATCCAGTGATTCATAGAGATCAAAGAGAGAGAAATTTATCGTTCACTGACACGTAAACTTTATGACGAAAGAGATCAACATAAAATAATATCAGTGATATCCCGAACTCATTTCTGGTCTTATTAATATAGAACAGAATTCATGCTATACTAGTTTCTAAAGGCCCATCCCAAATGATACATACTACCCTTTGAATTTCGGTATACAAAAGCCTACGATTATATTGTTCTCAATTTTTAATTGTTCGTCCTGTATAAATTAGACTTGCAATATTAAAAGCAGTATTTTTTTTATTTTACTTAAGAAATATTTATATCTTTTGCCAAAGCTTTTTGGATAGACCATCTTAAGGTACTTAAAAGCTTAATTTTAAAAAATTAATACTAGCTTATTTTCTAATTTTATAACCTAGAACTTTTAAGATTTGTCTTAGACCAACGACTTGCCTGATTCAAAGCAGTATTTTTTTTTTACTTGAGAAATATTTATAACTTTTGCCAAAGCTTTTTGCATAGACCCTTTTAAGGTACTTAAAAGTTTTATTTTTAAAAATTAGTATCTTCTTTTTAGATTTTATTACCTATAACTTTTTTATAAATTATCTTATACCGAAAACTGAAAAAGAAAAAATTCTTTATTCTGAAGTCTAACGTAAACTTTTACAACTCTTTAAAACATGACAGATGTCATAGAATTTGCCAAAAATAAATAAAAAAACAAATAAAAATGACTGGATGAGCAGTTCTATTTTGATGAAAAATAATTATCAATAATAATCACCTCCAAAAATAAGAACATAGTAAGCTGATTTTCTAAATATATTTTTGTAGATTTTGATTTCAAACGGCATACGCAAGTAACCTATAACCTCATTATCCGTCCAATGAAAATATAGGAAAGTTCACATTTATGAAATGGCAGATCCATATTTCGATATTGGACCTGGATACACTTGGACGATATGCGATCAATATCACCGAGAGAGAGAGAGAGAGAGAGAGAGAGAGAGAGAGAGAGAGAGTGGGAATATCCTTTCACTGGTTGAAGTGTGTTCGTGATTGAGTTATCACCCAACTCAGTTGATTTTCTTTTTTCGTGCTGTTGCTATGCTGCTTCATATATGCATGTGGATATATATATATATATATATATATATATATATATATATGATATATATATATATATATATATATATATATATATATATATATATATATATATATATATATGTATATATATATATATATATATATATATATATATATATATATATATATATATATATATATATATATCTATATATATATATATATATATATATATATATAGATATATATATATAGATATATATATATATATAGATATATATATATATATACATATATATATATATATATATATATATATATATATATATATATATATATATATCTATATATATATATATACTATATATACGCTGTCTGTGTATATTTATGAAATCACACGAAATCCATAACGAAGAAAAATAGTGTCTGTATAATACTAACTTTTTTCTCAGCAAAACCCAATAACCAATCGGACTGACTTACGTGTCTACCAATCGAAAATTACGTCGGAGAGATTAGAACTTAATTTCATTCCACCCTTTGTCGATTTCTGCTTCATCAACGATATCTAATTGTTATTCACCTGTGTAATTCCGTAATATGAGACAAGAGGCATTACTTAAAAGAGAGTCAATCACATTGCTATTTTATGTCACGAAATCATCTCTAATAGCGTAAATCATATGCCTGTTCATTCCATATTCTGTTAATAAAACCGGTAATGAATATTAATTTATTCAAATATAGATTTCATTGCAACTGGCATTCACTGTTAAGAATGAATTTGTATGCAAATCAATTCAATTTGCAGAATAGCAAAAGTACCAATATGCAGTAAATGTCGAACTTTCTCAGTTCCAGAGGTTCTTTGTTGCTCACATCGTTGTTCTTTTTGGATTTTTCCAATTACCTTCTCTTACTCCTTCCTAATGAACCCCTTAATATTCTTTGGAAGCTTGAATTTCAAATCAGTGACCTCTGTGGTGTGATTGTTCCACATAATTAGATTTCATCTTCTGAATGATAATAATAATAATAATAATAATAATAATAATAATAATAATAATAATAATAATAATAATAATAATAATAATAATAATAATAATAATAATAGACCAGACGTGAAGTTGATTGACAAAATCAAGGAGAAAGCATCACTCATTGATGTCGCAATACCATGGGACACAGGATTTGAAGAGAAAGAGAGGGAGAAAATCGACAAGTATCAAGACCTGAAAATAGAAATAAGAAGGATATGGGATATGCCAGTGGAAATTGTACCCATAATCATAGGAACACTAGGCACGATTCCAAGATCCCTGAAAACGAATCTAGAAAAAACTAGAGGCTGAAGAAGCTGGAGGACTCATGCAGAAGAGTATGCTCCTGGAAACAGCGCATATTGTAAGAAAAGTGATGCAACCCGGAACCCTACACCATATATACACCCAGTCGAATTGGAGGACTGTGATATATATATATATATATATATATATATATATATATATATATATATATATATATATATATACATATATATATATATATATATATATATATATATATATATATATATTAATGATAATAACATCACAAAATCATCTCTAATAATATAAATCATATTTCTATGCAATATTTTTTTATTGAAAATGTTAAAGAATATTAATCTATTCAAATTTAGATTGCCGAGTACCTGACATTTATTGTTGAGAATAAAATTTAACGTATCTCACTGTAATTTGTTTATTACTTCAGTGTATCATCTGAATAGTTCGAGTAGGGGGAAGAGCCAAAGCAGCATCATTTCTATTTTAGAACAAGTTCTGAGCTTTTTTTTATTTCATTTTTAAAATACATGGTTTTTCTTCTTGTATAGAGAAAATACAATCGTTCGTTAAACCTTAATAATAATAATAATAATAATAATAATAATAATAATAATAATAATAATAATAATAATAATAATAATAATAATAATAATAATAATAATAATAATAATATAATACTGGCTCAAAAACTTCAAGGCCCTACGACCCGCAATAGCAGAACAACTCCAGCATTGTATCTCAAATCACCATGCACCCAAATGGATGACCACAGGAAGAACATCCTTAGTACAAAAATACAAGAGTAAGGGAAATATAGCCAGTAACTACAGGCCTATCACCTGCCTACCAATAATGTGGAAGTTACAAACAGGTATCATCAGTGAAAGGCTATACAATTACCTAGAGGAGACAAACACCATCCCCCACCAACGGAAAGGCTGCAGAAGGAAGTGTAGGGGCATAAAAGACCAGCTCCTGATAGACAAAATGGTAATGAAGAAACAGTAGGAGATGAAAGCCAACCTAAGCATGGCATGGATAGACTATAAGAAAGCCTTCGACATGATACCACACACCATGGTGAATAGAATGCCTGAAAATATATGGGGCAGAGGAATACACTATCAGCTTCCTCAAAAATACAATGCGCAACTGGAATACAATACTTACAAGCTCTGGAATAAGACTAGCAGAGGTTAATATCAGGAGAGGGATCTTCCAGGGAGACTCACTGTCCCAACTACTCTTCGTATTAGCAATGATTCCCATGACAAAAGTACTACAGAAGATGGATGCCGGGTACCAACTCAAGAAAAAAGGCAACAGAATCAACCATCTGATGTTCATGGACGACATCAAGCTGTATGGTAAAAGCATCAAGGAAATAGATACCCTAATCCAGACTGTAAGGATTGTATCTGGGGACATCAGGATGGAGTTTGGAATAGAAAAATGCGCCTTAGTCAAATTACAAAAAGGCAAAGTAACGAGAACTGAAGGGATAAAGCTACCAGATGGGAGCAACATCAAACACATAGATGAGACAGGATACAAATACCTGGGAATAATGGAAGGAGGAGCTATAAAACACCAAGAGATGAAGGACACGATCAGGAAAGAATATATGCAGAGACTCAAGGCGCTACTCAAGTCAAAACTCAACGCCGGAAATATGATAAAAGCCATAAACACATGGGCAGTGCCAGTAATCAGATACAGCGCAGGAATAGTGGAATGGACGAAGGCAGAACTCCGCAGCATAGATCAGAAGAAGTGCATGGGAAGAAGGACTAATAAAAGTAGACGAAGACCCACAAATATACAGAGACAGGAGAATGACAGACAGAACAGACGACTGGCACAACAAACCAATGCACGGACAATACATGAGACAGACTAAAGAACTAGCCAGCGATGACAATTGGCAATGGCTATAGAGGGGGAGAGCTAAAGAAGGAAACTGAAGGAATGATAACAGTGGCACAAGATCAGGCCCTAAGAACCAGATATATTGAAAGAACGATAGATGGAAATAACATCTCTCCCATATGTAGGAAGTGCAATACGAAAAATGAAACCATAAACCACATAGCAAGTGAATGCCCGGCACTTGCACAGAACCAGTACAAAAAGTGGTATGATTCAGTGGCAAAAGCCCTCCACTGGAGCCTGTGCAAGAAACACCAGCTACCTTGCAGTAATAAGTGGTACGAGCACCAACAAGAGGGAGTGATAGAAAACGATCAGGCAAAGATCCTCTGGGACTATGGTATCAGAACGGATAGGGTGATACGTGCAAATAGACCAGACGTGACGTTGATTGACAAAGTCAAGAAGAAAGTATCACTCATTGATGTCGCAATACCATGGGACACTAGAGTTGAAGAGAAAGAGAGGGAAAAAATGGATAAGTATCAAGATCTGAAAATAGAAATAAGAAGAATATGGGGTATGCCAGTGGAAATCGTTCCCATATTCATAGGAGCACTAGGCACGATCCCAAGATCCCTGAAAACGAATCTAGAAAAACTAGATGCTGAAGTAGCTCAAGGACTCATGCAGAAGAGTGTGATCCTAGAAACGGCGCACATAGTAAGAAAATTGATGGACTCCTAAGGAGGCAGGATGCAACCCGGAACCCCCCACTATAAATACCACCCAGTCGAATTGGAGGACTGTGATAGAGAGAGAAAAAAAATAATAATAAAAATAATATTCATTTCTATTTTAAAACAAGTTGTGAGCTTTTTTATTTTAAAAATAGATGTTCTTTTTCTGCAGAGAGAAAATATAATCGTTCATAAGACTTTAATAATAATAATAATAATAATAATAATAATAATAATAATAATAATAATAATAATAATAATAATAATAATACGGCAACCTCACCCTATGATGGTACTCAAGGAAGTTCAATAGATGAACAAAATAATATACTAATGTATACGCTGAAACGTTGACATCAATAGCATACATACACAAAAACCATAAAGAACCACATTCAATTTCAAGCCCACTCTAAACCATTATAAAAAAAATTCCCCACAAGCAAATATATTTGCATAAAAAAAATCACTCGCACATTTCTTTCGACCATCACGTCTCTACAAATCTCTCAGCGAAACCTGAGAAAAGTCGGTTAAATATTCATGGAAATGAGAAACCT
>NC_087219.1:28919839-28937339 GCF_015104395.2 Macrobrachium nipponense
AATCATTGTACTACTACATTGCTCATTTATGTAATGATATACAAATATTCTCATTCTTCATTCTGCATAAAATACAACACAGGTAATAACAGCATTTTCAATATTAAAATTGTAAATGTTTTGGGCACATTTTTACAGAATTCATATTTTGTGAAGATATATTTTACCACACATTGTTTCAACTCAACTTGATGGAATAGCATGAATTCATTAACGAAAATGAATAATTATGATAAAGATATCCAGTATCATTAAATATGAAAATGATTTGGGAGGATGCTGTCCATGAAAAAAAACGGAATAGAATATTGCTGAAAGATATTTTGTCCTTACACGTTTCTTCATAACCATTACTAGATAAAGTTTTGGGTACTGCTATGATCTAAATAAAATGACTGATTCAAGCATTAAGACGTAAACATCGAATTGAAATATGTTTCCATGAATATTCACTGCAGTATTTGAGATAGATTATATATTATGATCCAAGCTGTGATACGCTTCTACGACACGAAACCTAATATAATATAAAAATATACTTCTATACATTTTATTAAATACCCGTAAACATACAAGATATTAATATAACGAACATAAATTAAATTTGATGCAGATTATTATTATTATTATTATTATTATTATTATTATTATTATTATTATTATTATTATTATTATTATTATTATTAGTTATTTATTATATGAACGCTATTTATATGCCTATAGGAGCCACTGACTTGAAATTCAAGCTTCCAAAGAATATCAAGGTGTTCAACAGAAAGGAGTAACAGAAGGAAATTGGAAATAAAGAAAGAGGAGATACGTTAGTAGAACAAAAGATAAATTAACAAATTAAGTAATTAACAAATAAATAAAAAAATATATGCCAAACATAAAAATACAAGTTGAATTATATTAGGGTAGTAATGCATATCATCTTCACTTGTATTGTAGCTTAAAACAATGTATAGCTGTAAAGGAATGGTTGTATTAACAATTAACATAAAACAATAACAAATCACTAATTCAAATTATCTGAACATTGCTGCTGACGCTCGAGTCTTCCCGCCACAATGAAGCACTAAATAAACACTTCGTTATTATTCGGGGAACTGATGTCTATGCTCGATTTCTCAAATATTCACCCCGATTGTATACTTACGAATAAACGAGGCGACCATCTGATTGTTTTCGCGAGTGAAATGAGGGATTTGTATAATGCATTCATAATCTACCTTTCCTGGAGGAATGCATCGAATTGTTATTCCAGAGTCGCTCTCGTGAATGGATATTTTATGAATAACTTATGTAAATATCATGAGTAATTTCACCCAGGTTAGTCCTCTCTCTCTCTCTCTCTCTCTCTCTCTCTCTCTCTCTCGTTTTGTTTTGATATATTAAGACATAGTAATGAAGACATACGTCCATCTTTTAGTACTCTATTCTCGAGCTGTCTACCTGTCTACCTGTCTGCCAGAATGTCTACTTGTCTATCTCCCTGTCTACAGCCCATTGTGGATCACAGCGGTCTGATATGGATGGAGCTCTTTTTATCCTTTTTACGTCCTGTACGAGAATCGATCGCCGGTCACTCAGAGAGAGAGAGAGAGAGAGAGAGAGAGAGAGAGAGAGAGAGAGAGAGAGAGAGAGAGAGAGAGGGAGGGAGATGGAAAATTTGCAATTAAGTGGACAAAGTGAACTCAGCGATTTAGTAAAGATGCCTAATTTACACACCAGTAATCATTATTTTTGGAGAGAGAGAGAGAGAGAGAGAGAGAGAGAGAGAGAGAGAGAGAGAGAGAGAGATTTCTAGTATAGCTTTGTAGACAACCTACTATATGGCTCCTGGGAAAGCTTCATTCTTGACTCTTTTGCTTCAATGAGAGAGAGAGACAGAGACAGAGAGAGAGAGAAAGAGAGAGAGAGATGCAAATATTCATTACATAATGATTCATGGCCCCTGTCATCACCAATAAACGAATCAAAATGGCTATATGGTACTCGGTAGCAATTTTGTAATTAAGAGTTTGACCCTTAAAAAATGCATAAAATTAAATCTTCGTTGGAAATCTAACTACGCAACGTACACGAATACGACTGACATTACGAAACGTGTCGTCGTGTTGCACGAATCCAGAATAATTGCAACGAAAGGTTGCAATAATATTCAAGGCCCTTTTTGAAACTGATAACTAGAAAGCATTCGTTACCTCCAAAAGCAAAAGGTTCAATCTGTAAATAAAAGAGCAAAATTAAATGTTTTGACCTTGTCGTCTATTTTATCTGGCATTCTTCTTGCTATTTAATTTCTTCGTCTTTGTTGAGCGATGTTGCTATATAATAATAATAATAATAATAATAATAATAATAATAATAATAATAATAATAATAATAATAATAATAATAATAATAATAATAATAATAATAATAATATAATTATTATTATATTATTATTATTTTATTATTATTTTTTTTTTTGCTCTATCACAGTCCTCTAATTCGACTGGGTGGTATTTACAGTGTGGGGTTCCGGGTTGCATCCTGCCTCCTTAGGAGTCCATCACTTTTCTTACTATGTGCGCCGTCTCTAGGATCACACTCTTCTGCATGAGTCCTGGAGCTACTTCAGCCTCTAGTTTTTCCATATTCGTTTTCAGGGATCTTGGGGTCGTGCCTAATGTTCCTATGATTATGGGTACAATTTCTACTGGGATATCCCATAACCTTCTTCTTTCTCTCCAACTCCTGTGTCCTATGGTATTGCGACATCAATGAATGATACTTCTTGATTTTGTCCATCAACGTCTGGTCTATTTGCACGTATCACCCTATCCGTTCTGATACCATAGTCCCAGAGGATCTTTGCCTGAACGTTTTCTATCACTCCTTCAGGTTGGTGTTCGTACCACTTATTACTGCAAGGTAGCTGGTGTTTCTTGCACAGGCTCCAGTGGAGGGCTTTTGCTACTGAATCATGCCTCTTTTTGTACTGTTTTTGTGCAAGTCCCGGACATGCGCTTGCTATGTGGTTTATGGTTTCATTTTTCGTATGGCATTTCCTACATATGGGAGAGATGTTATTTCCGTCTATCGTTCTTTGAACATATCTGGTTCTTAGGGCCTGGTCTTGGGCCGCTGTTATCATTCCTTCAGTTTCCTTCTTTAGCTCTCCCCTCAGTAGCCATTGCCAATTGTCATCGCTGGCTAGTTCTTTAGTCTGTCTCATGTATTGTCCGTGCATTGGTTTGTTATGCCATTCCTCGGTTCTGCTTGTCTTTCTCCTGTCTCTGTATATTTCTGGGTCTCGTCTACTTTTATCAGTCCTTCTTCCCATGCACTCTTTAGCCACTCGTCTTCACTGGTCTTCATATATTGCCCCAGTGCTCTGATCTCGATTTTGACGCACTCCTCTATGCTTAGTAGTCCCCTCGCTCCTTCCTTTCGAGTTATGTATAGTCTGTCCGTATTTGCTCTTGGGTGTAGTGCTTTGTGTATTGTCATATGTTTCCTCGTTTTTTGGCCTATGCGGCGAAGTTCTGCCTGCGTCCATTCCACTATTCCTGCGCTGTATCTGATTACTGGCAATGCCCATGTGTTTATGGCTTTTATCATATTTCCGGCGTTGAGTTTTGACTTGAGTATCACCTTGAGTCTCTGCATATATTCTTTTCTGATCGTGTCCTTCATCTCTTGATGTTTTATATCCCCTCCTTCCATTATTCACAGGTATTTGTATCCCGTCTCATCTATGTGTTTGATGTTGTTCCCATCTGGTAGCCTTATCCCTTCAATCCTTGTTACTTTGCCCTTTTGTATGTTGACGAAGGCACATTTTTCTATTCCAAACTCCATCCTGATGTCCCCAGATATAATCTTTACAGTCTGGATTAGGGTATCTTTCCTTCATGCTCTTACCATACAGCTTGATGTCGTCCATGAACATTAGATGGTTAATAATAATAATAATAATAATAATAATAATAATAATAATAATAATAATAATAATAATAATAATAATAACAAACCAATGCACGGACAAAAAGGCAAAGTAACTAGAACTGGAGGGATAAAGCTACCAGATGGGAGCAATCATCAAACACATAGATGAGACAGGATACAAATACCTGGGAATAATGGAAGGAGGGGATATAAAACACCAAGAGGTGAAGGACACGATCAGGAAAGAATATATGCAGAGACTCAAGGCAATACTCAAGTCAAAACTCAATGGAGGAAATATGATAAAAGCCATAAACACATGGGAGGGCCAGTAAATCAGATACAGCGCAGGAATAGTGGAATGGACGAAGGCTGAACTCCGCAGCATAGATCAGAAAACAAGGAAACATATGACAATACACAAAGCACTACACCCAAGAGCAAATACAAACAGACTATACATAACACGAAAGGAAGGAGGGAGAGGACTACTAAGTATAGAGGACTGCGTCAACATCGAGAACAGAGCACTGGGGGCAATATCTGAAAACAAGTGAAGACGAGTGGCTAAAGCGTGCATGGGAAGAAGGACTAATAAAAGTAGACGAAGGCCCAGAAATATACAGAGACAGGAGAAAGACAGACAGAACAGAGGACTGGCACGACAAACCAATGCACGGACAATACATGAGACAGACTAAAGAACTAGCCAGCGATGACAATTGGCAATGGCTACAGAGGGGAGAGCTAAAGAAGGAAACTGAAGGAATGATAACAGCGGCCCAAGACCAGGCCCTAAGAACCAGATATGTTCAAAGAACGATAGACGGAAATAACATCTCTCCCATATGTAGGAAATGCCATACGAAAAATGAAACCATAAACCACATAGCAAGTGAATGCCCGGCACTTGCACAGAACCAGTACAAAAAGAGGCATGATTCAGTAGCAAAAGCCCTCCACTGGAGCCTGTGCAAGAAACATCAGCTACCTTGCAGTAATAAGTGGTACGAGCACCAACCTGAAGGAGTGATAGAAAACGATCAGGCAAAGATCCTCTGGGACTATGGTATCAGAACGGATAGGGTGATACGTGCAAACAGACCAGACGTGACGTTGATTGACAAAGTCAAGAAGAAAGTATCACTCATTGATGCCGCAATACCATGGGACACCAGAGTTGAAGAGAAAGAGGGATAAGTATCAAGATCTGGAAATAGAAATAAGAAGGATATGGGATATGCCAGTGGAAATCGTACCCATAATCATAGGAGCACTAGGCACGATCCCAAGATCCCTGAAAGATCTAGAAAAACTAGAGGCTGAAGTAGCTCCAGGACTCATGCAGAAGAGTGTGATCCTAGAAACGGCACACATAGTAAGAAAAGTGATGGACTCCTAAGGAGGCAGGATGCAACCCGGAACCCCACACTATAAATACCACCCAGTCGAATTGGAGGACTGTGATAGAGCAAAAAAAAAATAATAATAAAAAAAAAATAAATAATAATAATTATTATTATTATTATAATTTGTTTGGAATAGAACTTGTTTAAATTTAAATGAAATTGGCTGTGGCATTTATATTGTTTATCAAGTTTCTTTATTTTATTTGTTACTATCCTTGCTCTGCGTTCTCCATGTGACATTAAGACAAGGAACACCTCAGCTTCTTCGCCAAAACAGAATTGACTGATACAAAACCAACACCATTCGAATGATTAATGGCTGGAGGAATATGAATAATGGTGATGATTGTGGTGGTGTGATGAAGACGGGAAGAAGGAGCGTCGATTCCAGTGGGAATTGATTGTCTATCCGTCTCGAGTTGAGAGCATATACCTGGAATGAATTTGTTTTCTAGTTCGACTTGAAAACACCATGTTTGCTGTTTGAGTTTTTCTTTAAGCTCGATGTAACAGCCACTGCAAAACAGATCTTAGAATTGCCCTTGAGATAATATTAGGATTCTATAGTTTCGTTTATTTTTAACACCGCAGAAATGTATTGAAGGAATGGAATGGAATGTATGTAGAGTTTAGGCCACAGGTCATTCGCTGGAACCTAAGCTCACTCAGCGCTGGAAAAGGAACTGAGAGTAAAGGTTCTCTTACAACCCGTCGTGCGTGCTTAGAGATCGTGCGTCGTCGGAGTTCTTGTCAGGCGTAGCGTTGTCGCAGGATGAAAATTAAATCGCAGCGATGGCAAGTTGCAAGTACTTAATGAGTAGGTGTGTCGTGCTCTAAACGTGGGGCCCGCAAGTGGTCTGTACGCTTTTTTGGAAGTAGGAAGAAGTAAAGAGCACACAGTGAGTGAGATAATCGCACTCCTATTGCAAGCAGAAACGTGCGTTTTCAGAATCCGTACTTACGAAGTAAGAGAAACATAAGAAAAACGTAATGAGCACGAAAGTGTTAAGCACGACAATCGTGCGTCAAATCGGAGGAACGCATGGGTAATCAAAATAATATAAAAGGGGAGCACTGAGTCTTTTCATCATTTACCGTTTTGGCTTCCAATATGGCACTGCCAAGAAGGATGCGCCATCGACTTCTACAGCTGCTAATCCTAGAGGAGGCCGAAGATCGTGACGCAATGCTGGCAGTGGTTGCTCGGGGTCGCCTGCAAGAGAGGCAAAGAAGGAGGCGTTATTGGGTGAAGCCATGGCTGACCAGAAGTAAGATAAATGCACGGAGGAAGTGCGCTCACTCCCCTTTTTGTTTAATCGTACATTGAAAGCAAGTTGAACGTACGAGGCTCTTGCATGGTAAGTACGTCTTCATGGTGAAATACCCCGGAATTTCTTCATGCTTTTCCTGCGTTGCACGCACGCCTGGCGCACTTACTGAGTACTTTTGTCTTGCGTGCTATGAGCGTGCTCCAGGCGTTCTAAATGTCACAGACAGGTCGTAGCGAAAAACTAGCCGGCCAGTTTTCGGGCTGCGTGCTTTGCGTCGTGTTTGCGTCCACCAAAAAAAGTACGTTCCACGTGCGTGTATCTTACTATTTGGCCAAATTTTGCACGCAAACCACTCTTAGAAGCACGTACGACCGGTTGTAAGAGCAGTTTAAGGTTTGAAAGGAGTCTTTGGAGGAAATCCTCGCAGTTGTACTATGAAATAAATGAACTAAAAGACAGTAGAGTTTCCTGTTTTGTAAAGAAACATAAACTTAGATAGAATGGATTATTTAGGTGAACTGAATAATTCCACTGGTATAGTATTCTGTATTCTCTATCTGTCGTTGCTAGTCACTAGTTTTTTTTTTTTACCATTTTTTTATTCTCACCGATTAAAAGCTAGTTTCAAACATCTAACTCACCTGGTAGTTATATATATAGCTTACGTCCCTGACGTCATGGCAGAATTTCAAAACTCGCGGCAATCACTGATTGGGTAGTCAGGTGCACCACCTGTGCACCCTCTACTCAGGTACATAGAACCATTCCAACTATTCCTCAGATCTTCCCTGCCGCCGCTATGGTGACATCGTTGGAACTTCGCTCGCTAATTAGCCACATGTTTTTTGCAGTTGTTTTTGGTGAAGTACACTTTGGCTTTGGCTTTCACTTGATTTGGATTTTGAATTTGGACTTTTCTTGACTTATTCAGATATTGTTGGTTTTGACACTTGCTTTTATGATCTCTCTTTTGATAATTCTCAACATGACTGACTCTGCATCGAGTGTGAGAATGTGTGTGAAAGGTTGCAAGACTCGGCTTGCTAAATCTTCTATAGATCCTCATTCTATTTGTACCAAATGTAGAGGTAAAGTTTGTGAGTTGGGTGATAGGTGTAATGAATGTGTGGACTTGCCTGAAACTGAATGGATTGATTATTACCGCTATGTGCGGAAATTAGAAAAGGATAGAATAAGGAGAGCGAAGAGTACTATGTCTCGCTCATCCAAGGATAATCAAGGGAGAGACAGTTCTCTATCTATCAATGTACCTTTTGATCCTTCGCATGTAGTAGCAGTACCAGATCCAAATACAGAAGCAGGTAAGAGTCCAACATTGAAGGACATGATGACAGCCATTCAAGCCCTTGGACAACGGGTAGAATCCCTTGCAGAGGATAGGGAGAAATTGTGGGCTGATGTGAGAGATCTGAAAGTGGCTAGTGATTTAAAAAGTGCAAGTGTAGTGGAGGGTGCGCCCGCTCGGACCTGTCGTGCTTCTAGTCCTAGACCTCTTCCAAGCTCACCAACCCCTGTGAGAAGGAATGTCGACCGACTAAGGGAGGCGAGAGGTTTTAGCTCCCGAGCGGACGTCCCCTCGAGCGTACCTGTAGACGAACCCCAGGACGCTCACCCTCGCCATTGGAAAGGCGAGGTTAAAGTGTTTTCTTCGTCGTCTGAAGACGCAGTACCCAGACGGGGCTGGAGTCAGACTACGAAATCGAGACCCATGAAAAGACAACATCCAGTAGAGCAGGACGCCGAGCGTCAAGAACTGCCAGGATGTAGTCATTGGAGCAGCCCGGAGCGCTTCCCTTCCAGCTCCGATATTTGCTCTCCTACCAAGCCAAGACACAAGATGCCGCACAGGCGGCCGTCGTCTTTGGTAGGAGGCAAGGAAATATCGGAGCGGGGGAGGTCTTCGGTGCCAGCAGCAACTCCAGAACGTCTCCCTTTCGACTCCGATGCTTGTTCTCCTACCAAACTGAGACGCAAGATGCCGCACAGGCGGCCGTCATCTTTAGTGGGAGGAAAGGAAGTATCGGACGGAGAGAGACTTTCGATGCGTGCTGCAACTCCTGATCGCTTCCATTTTGACTCCGATGCTTGCTTCCCTACCAAGCTAAGACGTAAGATGTCGCACAGGCGGCCGTCGTCTTTGGTAGGAGGACAGGAAGTATCGGACGAGTGGATGCCTTCAGTTCATGCTCCAGCTCCTCCTACTGATTGGCGTTCTCCTTCAGGACGTTCGTCTTTCACCGAACATGATGAAGAGAGAGAGATTGAATTAGCGGCTTCCCCAGTTTGTCCCCAGCAGCAAGAAGCTCCGCAGTTTTCCTTACTGCAAGATGTGCAGCAAAAGCTCTCTTCTTTTATGCAGGCTTATCTGCCTAAAACAAACAAAGAGGATGCCAAGCAAAGCGTTCGTCATGAACTTGGACGAAAAGCTGGACGCCAGGACGTCATGCTTCTTAAAACTGGACACCAGGAAGACGACAGACGTCAATACTCTCATCAACATGACGCAGAACGTCAAGGCCCTGGACGCCAGGAAGCCAAGAGTCGACAACAGGATGCCAAGCGTCAAGATTCTGGACGCCAGGACGCCAGGCGTCAAGTTGCTGGACGACAGGACTCCGTACGTCTAGAGGCTGGACGCCAGGATGCCGAGCGTCGAGAGCCTGGACGCCAGGAAGCCAGGCGTCAAGATGCTGGACGCCAAGACTCAAAACATCAAGAGGCTGCAGGCCAAGATGCTGAACGTCAAATACTGGATAAACATGACACCGAAGGTCAAGAAGTTAGACACCAGGAGGTCGAGCGTCATGATTCTCGACGCCAGGACTCTTGCAGGCGACAAGATTTTTCTTTGAAAACACCGACGAAACATGACATAGCGACATCGGTTATGGGTAGATCGGAAGAGGGGAGGGATGACTCCCCCCCTTCTCCTTTTGGACCATTAGAAGACTTGTCCGACGATGAAAACCAAATGGACTTACAGCCTTCGTCGGACTTGAAAAGAATAATGCAAGTTTTCACGGAACTTTTTCCGGAGCACTTTTTTCCAGCTGCCCCTCGTTCCCCACCTTCAGAGTTCACTCTGGGAAAGACATCTAGGAAGTCCGACTTCACAAAGATGGTGTTGTCACGTTCTTCGAAGAGAGCATTGAAAATCATGAAGGAATGGATGGACACGAAGAGAGACCAAGGAAAGGCAGTTTTCTCATTTCCTCCGGCCAGATTAGCCTCCAGATCTAGCATCTGGTACAATACTGGAGAAGCTCTCGGTCTGGGAGTTCCCGCTTCTTCTCATGGGGACTTCTCCAGTCTTGTCGACGCTTCTCGTCGGACGGCCATGGGAAAGACGAAGGTTTTTTGGTCTTCCTCCGAGATGGACCACCTCCTCAAAGGGATTTTTAGATCCTTCGAGGTGTTTAATTTCCTAGACTGGACTCTGGGATCGTTGGGGAAGAAATTAGAAGCCTCCAAATCTACCAACATGGAAGAACTAGTTCATCTTATGTCGTGTATAGACAAAGCACTTCGAGACGGATCTAACGAACTTGCCGCTCTTTTCTCGGCGGGAATCTTGAAGAAAAGGGCTCAATTGTGTTCATTTCTTTTGAATGGGGTCACACCCATTCAGAAAGCCGAGTTACTCTTTGCCCCCCTTTCCACTCATCTTTTCCCTCAAGAATTGGTTAAGGAATTCTCTTCTGCCTTAACTCAAAAGGCAACGAAAGATCTTATGACAAAAGCAGCAAGGAAGGTCTTACCATCAAGTTTCAGTGCTTGGAAACTTAAAGAATCTAAACCTCTACCTCGAGTTTCTCGGCCTTTTCGAGGTAGATCCCTCAGTAGAGGGAGCACAAGACCGGTGTCAAGGGGTTCTAAGAAAAGAGGCTTCAAACAAGGGCGAAACAAAGTCTGACAACAATCCTCTTCTGACAGCAGTAGGAGCCAGACTTTCCAACTTCTGGCAAGCATGGGAGAAAAGAGGAGCAGATCCCTGGTCGATTCAGCTTCTCAAGGAGGGATACAAAATCCCTCTCTTGAAAAAACCCCCTTTAGCAGAAAGACCGATCGATCTGTCAGCGAGATACAGAGAGGAAGCCAAGATCCAAGCATTACAACAAGAGGTTTCTATGTTGCTTCAGAAGGAGGCAATAGAAAGAGTTCGGAATCTGGAATCTCCAGGGTTTTACAACCGCTTATTCCTGGTCCCCAAGAGTTTGGGGGGAATGGAGACCCATACTGGACGTGAGTGCCCTGAATGTTTTCGTGAAGAAAACAAAATTCACGATGGAAACAACGAAATCAGTTCTAGCCGCAGTCAGACAAGACAACTAGATGGTTTCGTTGGATCTTCAGGATGCTTACTTTCACGTCCCTATCCACCCGAACTCCAGGAAGTTTCTTCGGTTCGTTTACAAGGAAGAAACGTACCAATATCGAGCCCTTTGCTTCGGCTTAAACACCGCCCCTCAAATATTCACGCGGTTGATGAGCAACGTAGCAGGAATGCTACACAAAGATCGTATCAGGGCCTCGCTGTATCTGGACGACTGGCTTCTCAGGGCCCACTCCCACAACTGCTGTCTGGAGAATCTTCACAAGACGATTCGGTTATCAGAGGACCTAGGCCTTCTGATAAACCGTCAAAAATCCCAACTGATCCCATCCCAAGAAATCTTGTATCTGGGTATGAGGATTCAAAGTCAGGTTTTTCGGGCTTTTCCGTCCGAATTGAGAACGAAACAAGCCTTAGAAAAGTTGCAAAAATTCCTAAGGAAACAGAAGTGCTCCGCGAGGGAATGGGTGAGTCTGCTGGGGACCCTTTCCTTGCTAGAACAGTTTGTCTCCTTGGGAAGACTGAACCTGCGTCCTCTTCAATTCCACCTCAATCGACATTGGGGCAAAAGAAAGACACTAGAGGCAAAGTGTATTCCAGTTTCGGACTCCATGAAAGACTGTCTACGGTGGTGGAACGACCCCGTCAAGCTCCAGGAAGGCCTTTCCCTAAAACAGAGGAACCCAGACCTAGTGTTGTTTTCCGACGCCTTGGACTCGGGATGGGGAGCAACACTGGGAAAGCTGGAGGTCTCGGGCTCCTGGAACAACGAACAGGAAAACTTTCATATCAATCAGAAAGAACTGACTGCAGTTTTTCTAGCTCTCAAGGAGTTCGGAAGTGCAGTGCACAACAAAGTGGTGCAGGTCAACTCCGACAATACGACGGCGTTGGCCTACATCAACAAACAAGGCGGAACCCACTCCGAGTCGCTTTACAAGACGTCAAGAGAGCTTCTTCTCTGGACGAAACAGAAAAGTGTGACATTATTGACTCGCTTCATTCAAGGGGAGAAGAATGTAAGAGCAGACATCCTCAGCAGGAAACATCAAGTCTTGGCAACAGAGTGGACTCTCCATCAGGAAGTCTGCAAGAACCTGTGGCGAACCTGGGGTCGCCCATGCATAGACCTCTTTGCCACAGCGCAAACGAAGAGGATGGGGACTTACTGCTCTCCAATCCCAGATTCCGAGGCAATTCACATAGATGCGTTCCTCATGAATTGGGATCATCTAGATTTGTACGCCTTCCCTCCATTCAAAGTGGTACACAAACTGATGCCAAAGTTCGTGTCTCACGAAGGCACCAGGATGACTCTAGTAGTTCCCTTCTGGCCGACAAGAGAGTGGTTCACAGAGGTACTGGAATGGATGGTGGACACCCCCAGAAGCCTTCTGTTAAGAGTAGATCTACTCAAACAGCCCCACTTGGAAAGGTATCACCAAAACCTCCAAGTTCTTCAACTAACTGCCTTCAGACTATCGAAAAACTCACAAGAGCTAGAGGATTTTCGAAGGAGGCAGCTAGAGCTATTGCAAGAGCAAGGAGGTCTTCAACCATTAAGGTATATCAATCCAAGTGGGAGACTTTTAGAGGATGGTGCAGGGACAACTCCGTTTCCTCTTCCAGTACCTCTGTGACTCAGATAGCAGATTTTCTGCTATACCTTAAGAAGAGGCGTAATTTTTCAGCTTCTACCATTAAGGGTTATAGAAGCATGCTAGCAGCGGTCTTCAGGCATAGGAACCTGAATTTATCGGATGATAAGGATCTACAAGACCTTCTTAGATCCTTCGAGACCACTAAAGAAAAACTACAATCTTCACCAGCTTGGAATTTGGATGTAGTTTTAAAGTTTCTCATGAGTGATAGGTTCGAACCTTTACAGGAAACATCATTAAAGGACCTCACCATGAAAACTCTCTTCTTGATAAGTCTAGCAACAGCAAAAAGAGCCAGTGAAATCCAGGCCTTTAGCAAAACTGTAGGTTTCAGACAGGGTAAGGCTATCTGCTCTCTGCAGCTAGGATTCCTGGCGAAGAACGAACGCCGTTCTGAGCCCTGGCCCAAATCGTTCGAAATTCCAAACCTGTTGGATCTCACAGGTGAGAAAGCAGAAAGAGTTCTTTGTCCGGTAAGGGCCTTGAGGCATTACCTGGAAAGGACGGAAAAATTTCGAGGCAATTCAGAGGGGCTTTGGTGCCCTGTCAAAAAGCCCTCTCTGCAAATGTCAAAGAATGCGTTATCCTTTTTTATAAGACAATTAATTAGGGAAGCACATTCAGCAATTAATGAAGCGGATCTCAAGCTACTAAAAGTTAAAAACTCACGAGTTAGGGCCAGTAGGCAAACCTCGGTAGCTTTTAAACAAAATAGATCCCTTCAGAATATCCTGGACGCAACCTTCTGGAGTAGCAAGTCGGTATTTGCGTCGCACTATCTTACTCAAGTGCAGACTTTGTATGATGACTGCTACACACTGGGTCCGTTTGTAGCAGCTCATTCAGTAATAGGAGAAGGAACTACTCCTTAAAAAACCACATATACCAATACTCTGTTCTTACCTTGGGACTATTGAAATTTTTTATGGTTGTTTGTGGAGACTGGACGCAGTCTTCCGCAATCATTGATCCTTAGTCAGGTGGTCAACTTGTTCCTTGGTAGCGCCCGGAACAAGGGTATTGTAGGGAGTCTAGTCACATAGAGGTTTGACCGGTTGACAGTCTCCAAGAGGTCTTCAGCCCCCTGAGAGGATCGCTGGATCTCATAAAAGCAGACATAATGAATCAGGATATCATTGAAGTCAGCTTCCTTAACAGGTACGAACCCGTAAGTTTGTTTTGATTAACTCTTATGTCAGTTCCAACGATGATAGCTGTCTCTGACCCTCCACCAAAGGTGTCAATCAGCTATATATATAACTACCAGGTGAGTTAGATGTTTGAAAATGTTATTTTCATGATAAAATAAATTTTTGAACATACTCACCTGGTAGTTATATATAATTAAATTCCCACCCTCCTCCCCTCTAGAGACTATGGGCATGGAAGATCTGAGGAATAGTTGGAATGGTTCTACGTACCTGAGTAGAGGGCGCACAGGTGGTGCACCTGACTACCCAATCGGTGATTGCCGCGAGTTTTGAAATTCTGCCGTGACGTCAGGGACGTAAGCTATATATATAACTACCAAGTGAGTATGTTCAAAAATTTATTTTATCATGAAAATAACATTTTATAATCTCTTTCTTAATCATGTATTGAATTGTGTTAGGAAAATATAATAATATTCTCAGTGATTTAAATTATTTATTTCATATTTTATTGGTTAAGATATTCCACTTTGTCATTTTTGTCAGTCATGTATAAAGCTATATTATGGAAAAATAACATTCACAAAGAATTTATTAATTTATTTTATATTTCATTGGTTAAGATATTCCAGTTCGTCGTTTCGATCTGTGTCATGTATAGCGTTTATGTTTATATAATAATAACTAAATAAGTAATAATAATAAATATAATAATAATAATAATAACAATAATAATAACTAATAATAATAATAATAATAATAATAACTAATAATCCATAAAATAATACTAATAATAATAATCTAATAATGCGCCTTAGTCAACATACAAAAAGGCAAAGTAACGAGAACTGAAGGGATAAAGCTACCAGATGGGAGCAACATCAAACACATAGATGAGACAGGATACAAATACCTGGGAATAATGGAAGGAGGGGATATAAAACACTAAGAGATGAAGGACAAGAACAGGAAAGAATATATGCAGAGACTCAAGGCGATACTCAAGTCAAAACTCAACGCCGGAAATATGATAAAAACCATATACATGGCAGTGCCAGTAATCAGATACAGCGCAGGAATAGTGGAATGGACGAAGGCAGAACTCCGCAGCATAGATCAGAAAATCAGGAAACATATGATAATACACAAAGCACTACACCCAAGAGCAAATACGGACAGACTATATATAACACGAAAGGAAGGAGGGAGAGGACTATTAAGTATAGAGGACTGCGTCAACATCGAGAACAGAGCACTGGGGCAATATCTGAAAACCAGTGAAGACGAGTGGCTAAAGAGTGCATGGGAAGAAGGACTAATAAAAGTAGACAAAGACCCAGAAATATACAGAGACAGGAGAATGACAGACAGAACAGACGACTGGCACAACAAACCAATGCACGGACAATACATGAGACAGACTAAAGAACTAGCCAGCGATGACACGTGGTAATGGCTACAGAGGGGAGAGCTAAAGAAGGAAACTGAAGGAATGATAACAGCGGCACAAGATCAGGCCCTAAGAACCAGATATGTTCAAGGAACGATAGACGGAAATAGCATCTCTCCCATATGTAGGATGTGCAATACGAAAAATGAAACCATAAACCACATAGCAAGCGAATGCCCGGCACTTGCACAGAACCAGTACAAAAAGAGGCATGATTCAGTGGCAAAAGCCCTCCACTGGAGCCTGTGCAAGAAACATCAGCTACCTTGCAGCAATAAGTGGTACGAGCACCAACCTGAGGGAGTGATAGAAAACGATCACACAAAGATCCTCTGGGACTATGGTATCAGAACGGATAGGGTGATACGTGCAAACAGACCAGACGTGACGTTGATTGACAAAGTCAAGAAGAAAGTATCACTCATTGATTCACTAATACCATGGGGCACCAGAGTTGAAGAGAAAAGAGACGAAAAATGATGCGATAAGTATCAAGATCTGAAAATAGAAATAAGGAGGATATGAATATGCCAATGGAAATCGTACCCATAATCATAGGAGCACTGGGCACGATCCCAAGATCCCTGAAAAGGAATCTAGAAAAACTAGAGGCTAAAGTAGCTCCAGGACTCATGCAGAAGAGTGTGATCCTAGAAACGGCACACATAGTAAGAAAAGTGATGGACTCCTAAGGAGGCAGGATGCAACCCGGAACCCCACACTATAAATACCACCCAGTCGAATTAGAGGACTGTGATAGAGAAAAAAAAATAGATAATAATATAATAATAATAATATAATAATAATAATAATAATAATAATAATAATAATAATAATAATAATAATAATAATAATAATAATAATATTGTAATGAACAACAGTAGGAGAAGGAAAACCAACCTAAGCATGGCATGGATTGACTATAAGAAAGCCTTTGACATGATACCACACACATGGCTAATAGAATGCCTGAAAATATATGCGCAGAGGAAAAACACCATCAGCTTCCTCAAAAAATACAATGCGCAAACTGAAAATACAAATACTTACAAGCTCTGGAATAAGACTAGCACAGGTTAATATCAGGAAAGGGATCTTCCAGGGCGACTCACTGTCTCCACTACTCTTCGTAGTAGCCATGATTCCCATGACAAAAGTACTACAGAAAATGGATGCTAGGTACCAACTCAAGGAAAGAGGCAACAGAATTAACCATCTAATGTTCATGGACGACATCAAGCTGTATGGTAAGAGCATGAAGGAAATAGATACCCTAATCCAGACTGTAAGGATTGTATCTGGGACATCAGGATGGAGTTTGGAATAGAAAAATTGTGCCTTGTTCAACATACAAAAGGGTAAAGTAATAAGGACTGAAGGGATAAAGCTACGAATTGGGAACAACTTCAAATACATAAATGAGACGGGATACAAATACCTGGTAATAATGAAAGGAGGAGATATAAAACACCAAGAGATGAAGGACACGATCAGGAAAGAATATATGCAGAGACTCAAGGCGATACTCAAGTCAAAACTCAACGCTGGAAATATGATAACCATAAACACATGGGCAGTGCCAGTAATCAGATACAGTGCAGGAATAGTGGAATGGACGAAGACAGAACTTCGAAGCATAGACCAGAAAACGAGGAAACATATGACAATACACAACGCACTACAACCAAGAGCAAATACGGACAGACTATACATAACACGAAAGGAAGGAGGGAGGGGACTACTAAGCATAGGACTGAGTAAACATCGAGAGCAGAGCACTGGGGCAATATATGAAGACCAGTGAAGACGAGTGGCTAAAGAGTGCATGGGAAGAAGGGCTGATAAAAGTAGACGAAGACCCAGAAATATACAGACAGGAGAATGAAAAGCAGAACAGAGGAATGGCACAACAAACCAACGCACGGACAATACATGAGACAGACTAAAGAACTAACCAGCGATGACACATGGCAATGGCTACAGAGGGGAGAGCTCAAGAAGGAAACCGAAGGAATGATAACAGCGGCACAAGATCAGGCCCTAAGAACAAGATATGTTCAAAGAACGATAGATGGAAATAACATCTCTTCCATTCGTATGAAAAACGAGACCATAAACCACATAGCATGCGAATGTCCGGCACTTGCACAGAACCAGTGCAAAAAGAGGCATGATTCAGTGGCAAAAGCCCTTCACTGGAGCCTGTGCAAGAAACACCAGCTACCTTGTAGTAATAAGTGGTACGAGCACCAACCTGAAGGAGTGATA
>NC_087219.1:28944839-28947339 GCF_015104395.2 Macrobrachium nipponense
TTTACCTAAGCTTTATCATGTAGAGAAAATAGAAATAGCCATTATCATTGGCAGAAGCGATCAAGCTATCGTCATTGGAAGACTTGTACAATCCTACTTGATCTTCACCATGTAAATTCAGAGATTATAAGTATTTTTGTACTTCGTGGTTTCTACTAGATCCTCACATCATTGCCGAATCATCATGAGTTTAACACCTCGTCGTTATAACCAAAGAAGATAATACCGACTTCGTAAGTGATCTACAAACCCCAAGACACTCCCATGAATATGGAAGTGCAATACCAACCGACTTAGCGTAAGATTATCGCAAGTCTAACATTACCTCATAGGGCGCCTTATTATACAAGGCAACAGCCCTAAAAGTGGTGGCAGCGGTCCAGAAGAACTCTACAACTTCTCCGAAGAAAAACCAGAATAATGAAGTATCATATAAGAACTCTTCAACGACGACAAAAGCAACAGATTCTTCAAGCAACTTAGTATCATCGTTTAGTGAATAATTTCAAGAAACAAACCCGACGTGTCCTTTTTCCTACGGCAACGCAAGCTTCACCAAGCTGGTGAAAAATTTATTCTAACCTAACAGAGATAAGATGTCGTCGGTACATGGCACTGGAAACTATCGGGAGTTGTTTCCTTGTTTAAGCGACAGAATCTACGCAGATACGCCAAGTCCGATCTTTAATGGCATGACATTTGAGGGAAAAATTATATGGGCTTATTTGATTTCCTAATGACTCCTATTACTAACATTTTTCAACTTCGTCATTTATCTCTATTTTGAAATTTCATTGGGGTTCTACACGAAGGTACGTATATAGCTTTATGTTTGTCCTTAGACCGTATTTTGTTTTCAATGACATCCGTTTTTCTCCAAGAGATCACTCGCTAATGGAGAAAACTTCTGGTATTCGGTCAAAAAATAAAAAAAAATTTCTGCTGAATCACCTCTGCTTGAATGACTTTGTGGATATTACTTTAGATAGATTATCAGAGAGATTCATCTACGACTGGTTGGGCGGAATGCTTAGCTCATGAACTTCACCTGTGGTTCATAGGTCACGATGACATGACATGCCATAACCTATTCTTATCCGTGTGTGCAATGCAATTAGTTAAGGATTGCAATCATTTTAAAATTAATAAACAAAATAAGCAAATAGAATTTCTATAACAACAAAATGAATTAATTTTTTCTGAACCTCATAGACATTTAGAAGTATCAAGACATGTATATGGAAAATTTACTTGCAGCAAAGTTTATATAGAAGTTAGTTACATAGTGATTCTTTCGTTGCATCGCCTGCCTATTAATAAAGTTTTTAAAATTAACCTCAGAGGATGCGCGCGAGAAAATTGAATGTGAAACTTTTGTTAGGGGCACATAGGATCAGATTTTATCACAACTTAATTTCAGTTAGCATAGAGAAATACAGAATCATGATTAATATTCTCTTTTACTCTTATGTTGCCTGGCAATCTTAAAAAAAGCTCCCTTTCTCACTTCTTTGTCTAATAACTTACTACCAGTAATATCGAATTTTCTTTGGGATTCGTATTGATATCTGATTTTTTATAATTATGGATATTTTTACAGTCCTCATAGACCTGGATAGGTTCACTCATTATTAATGCCATGGATAAAAAAGTTTGTACAGCTCTCTTTTGAATTCCACAAATATCAGCGAATTCATGTGGGTTAAGTCTGGTCTTAATGGCTCTCTCCCCTCCCCTGTATTTGGATGTCGTCTGAATTTACTTTGCCCTTGTGACAAATATAATTTCACTTGCAGGCTGATTAATGGAACCTGGTTACAGTATCCTGCATTACGAGAGTTTCACATCGCAACTTCAAAAAATCGTTCGTTGCTGCGGACGACGGCAGTCGAGTAACAACCGCCTACAATGTGAAAGGAATAAGCACCATCATGGACTTCTTCGACCGACACCGTATCCCGTCGTTAATCTCGTTTTAATGCGGAACGCTCCGGCGGCTGTCGGAAATCGACTACAAAAGGGACATACTTCCGACAATTACGACCCGAAGGATATTCAACTCTACTTTGCTGGCGAAGGACTCGTGCTGGGGATGATTTTATTCATCGCGAACGTAATCGTGTGGCTTAGGATGCAGAGAACAAGTATGAGCGCAAAATAGAACGTTGGACCCGGCCCAGGCAAATTTTCCCCTTGTTTTAACCATTTGAAATTGGCCCTTTCATTTGGCTATAGGTGGTTGTCTGGAACTGTGTAATGGACGAAAAGTTGTTCGAACGCTAGTTAAATGTGAAGAAGTATAACCTCGGTCATGTATCCTATATATATAAAGTATCATGTATCCTATATATAAATGATCATAAATAACAGAATCGAAATATATTTTTGCGTGTACGCACTAGGAATCTATATATAGATGATCATAAATAACAGAATCGAAATATATCTTTGCGTGTACGCAATAGGAATCTATTTAAAGTGCACATATATATAAATCATA
>NC_087219.1:28957339-28965598 GCF_015104395.2 Macrobrachium nipponense
GTCTTTGGAAAATCTGGAATATGTCCCATATTGAATAAGCCTTTTTTTAAGTGACAGAGAGAGAGAGAGAGAGACAGAGAGAGAGAAAAAGAGAGAAAGTTTTTTATTTACTGTAGTTCATTTGAAAAAATTATATGAAATTAACTTTTATAACCTTTTCTTTAGAGAGAGAGAGAGAGAGAGAGAGAGAGAGAGAGAGAGAGAGAGAGAGAGAGAGAGAGAGAGAGAGAGATATTCTTTTTTCTAAAAAAGTTACCTTAATAATTCTTCTCTGATATGAGAGAGAGAGAGAGAGAGAGAGAGAGAGAGAGAGAGAGAGAGATTCTTTTTCTAAAATAAGTAACCTTAATAATTCCTCTCTGATATGAGAGAGAGAGAGAGAGAGAGAGAGAGAGAGAGAGAGAGAGAGAGAGAGAATTCATTTTCTGGTCATTGCAATTCATTTATAAAAGTAACCTTAATAATTCTTCACTGATATGAGAGAGAGAGAGAGAGAGAGAGAGAGAGAGAGAGAGAGAGAGAGGAATTCCTATTACTGCAAGTCATTCACATAAGTAATTATGATAATTCCTAAAAAACCTTCTTCTCTGGAGAGAGAGAGAGAGAGAGAGAGAGAGAGAGAGAGAGAGAGAGAGGAAATATTTCCCGGCACTCTGGTAAGTGAGAGGAAGTAATGATAAGGAGGCCACAATTCTTCTCAATTATTTTAAAACGACAGAAAGAATTCCTTTTCACGAACGTGGAAGAAATTTAAACCAACCTTTCACGAAATCCCTTAAAAGTGATTTAGTTAATGACTCGCAAGTTGAGAGAGAGAGAGAGAGAGAGAGAGAGAGAGAGAGAGATTCTCTATCAAAAGACAACTCAATATGATACAGTGAGCTTTGTATATAATACATTTTACATTCATCAGTGGCACACATACACACACACACAGATAACACAATCGGGTTCTATAGCAAAACACAACTCAATATGAATTACAGTGAGCTCTTTTACATTCATCAGTGACACACACACACACACACACACACACAGAGGAGAGAGGCCTTACAGACCTTACAGACCTTACAGACCTTACATCTTGTTCTGGTTGCCCCAGGTCCCTCAGTGTGAGGCACCTCTAATGTCTACCAGAGAGTTGCTAGTGCATCTTCCGGTATATTTTGCATCTTCCAATCTTGGGTGTTCTGGGATGCAGCTAGGATATTTGTCGAGCTTATTCTTAAACACATCTACGCTCACTCCTGATATATTCCTCAGATGAGCTGATAACGCATTATCGATGCTGGTGCGTAGTGGCTTAATGTCCTGTGTGCTTTCCTTATTTTTCCTGGTATAGTTTTGGGCACTATTAATCTACCTCTGCTTGCTTTCTGATATTTTGAGCTCCATGATGTTTTCGGGTATTCCTTCTATCTGTTTCCATGCCTGAATTATCATGTAATGTTCTCTTCTCCTTTCTGGGCTATATAATTTTAAAAATTGTAGTCTCTCCCAGTAGTCAAGATCCTTAACTTCTATTCTAGCTGTAAAGGACCTTTGTACACTCTCTATTTGTGCAATATCCTTTTGATAGTGTGGGTACCGTATCATATTGCAATATTTAAGTGGACTACAAACATACGTTTTATAAAGCATAATCAACTTTTCTTGTTTTGAAGTGCCGTAACAACATTCTCATTTTTGCTTTACATTTTGCCAATAGAATTGCTATTTGATCATTGCATAACATGTTCCTATTCAACATCACACCAAGGTCTTTAACTGCTTCCCTATTTATGATTGTCTCATTATTTGGTCCCCTATATGCATAAAGCTTTCCTTCTCTATCTCCATAATTTAATTTTTCAAATTTATCGGAGTTAAATACCATCCTATTTACCTCTGCCCAATCATATACTTTGTTAAGGTCTCTTTGTAACGTGTTCCTATCTTCATCACAATTAATTTCTCTACTTATTCTTGTGTCATCGGCGAAACTACTCACTACCGAGAACTTAACATTACTGTCTATGTCTGCAATCATAATAACAGACAGTAATGCAGCTAACACCGTACCTTGTGGTACACCGGATGTTACCTTAGCTTCATCCGATTTCTCATTGTTTGCAATAACTATCTGTTTTCTGTTGTGTAAAAATTCTTTTAACCATCTTCCTACTTTGTCCACTATATTATGTTATCTAATTTTCTTCGCTAATATATTATGATCTATCTTGTCAAAAGCTTTTGCAAAGTCTGAAACCACATCTGTTTCATTTCCGTTTGTCATATTTTTGTATATGTTCTCACGGTGGACTAACAGTTGGGTTTGTGTACTTTTTCCGGGTACAAAACCATGTTGTCATATATTAAACAAATTATTTTTTATTAAATGTTTCATAATATTTTTCTTCATTACCCTTTCATGCACTTTCATAATATGTGATGTTAGACTCAGAGGCCTATAATTACTTGCCTCTAGTCTTGATCCACTTTTGAAAGTAGGGGTAATATATGCTAATTTGTGCTTATCACAAATCTTGCCCTTATCTACACTTTATCTTAAAAATATTGCAAGTGGCTTTGTGATAGAGTGAGCTACTTTCTTTAACAAAATAGCAGGCACTCCATCAGGCCCAGCTGGAGTTCCATTTTTAATTTCATTAATAGCCTGCACAATATCGGCTTCATTAATATCTATGTCTGATAAATATTCACTATTTTCATCCCTTATTTCTGTATCATTATCTTCATTATCAATTCTAGGGGTAAATTCTCTCTTATATCTTTCTGCCAATATGTTGCATATTTCCTTTTTTTCCATTCGTTAATCTCCCTTCAATTCTTAGAGGGCCTATTTCTGTTCTTCTTTTATTCATCTCTCTTGCATACAAGTACAATAGTTTAGGGTTTTGCTTGATATTTACTAGGGTTTTTTCTTCCAAGTCCCGGTTTTCATTTCTTTTGATTGTATAATCTTTTGTTGTGCATTTTCTATCTTACTTTTTAGTTCCATCACTTTCCATGCATTTTTTTTTCTTTTGCAAGACCTTTTTTCCACTTTCTGATTTTCTGGAACAAGATCCTTCTGTTTCTTCGGTATATATTTATCCACTATTTTCTCTAATATTTTATATATTATCTCCGTATTTACCTGTATATCATCACTTACGAAAATGTTATCCCAATCTTTGTTTAATTCTTCATTTATTTCTGACCATTTATTTTTACTGTAGAAATTGTATTTTCCATATCCTTCCCACTTTTTCATCTCTTGCTTATCTCTGTTTTCACTTGCTTTGGAATGGACTGTTAATTCTATGACATTATTGTCTGAAATACTCGCATTATAAACTACTATTTCTTTAACATAATTCACCTCGTTCACAAATATTAGGTAAACAGTTTTTTCCTTTCGTGTTGGCAGGTGATTTCTTTGTTGAATGATGTATTCTAGCAGCATATCTAATAGCTTTTTGAATTGCCTCTTATCTTCTGCACTACTATTACTCTCTTTTTTTTATATGTATAAATACAACCACAATCTCCTATTCGTTCTTTCCAGTCTACGAAAGGAAAGTTAAAGTCTCCAGATAGGAGAATAGTCCAGTCCTTGTGATTTCTACATATATCATCCAATTTTCTATTATTGTGTCCAACTCTTTTGTATTAGGGGGGTCTATATATTACTATGTTCGTTCATTTTTCAGATTCAAATTCTACCGCTATTTGTTCGCATTCTGAGTTACTATATTTCTCATATATTTTTCCTTGTTTAATGTCTTTCCCATATATTCCAGTTCCCCCTTGATTCCTATTTTTTCTATCTGATCTATAAGTTTGAAACTCATTTATTTGAGCATCATTACCGGTCTCTTGGGAATACCAGGTTTCACTTATATTCATTATATCGATTTTCTTTTCAATTTGTGTTAGTTCTTCTAAGAACTCCATTTTTCTTTTTGAGTTACTCGTAACTAAACCCTGCGCATTCATCCCTACGATGGTATGCGTGTCATCTCCTTAATTTATTATGGGTAATAATAAGGATTTTCCCATGTCTCTTTCCTGTTCTGGAATGTTGTTCTTTTCTTCATTTCCAGAAATTCTGACATTAAAAAATGCAACTTTTCCAATATATTTGATCTTCCTTCAATTTTCTCCGTATCTGCAACATCCCCTAGCATCGTAGATACAGTATTTATCTCTTGAGCTGTAGTATCTAGGAGCTGATGCTTGGAAATTCTTTGCTGACACTCCATATTGCGGTGATGGCTTGCTGTTTTCCTTCACCTCATGTTCTTTGTTCCTCTCTTTATTTGTTTCTTTTCTATTTTGGAATTTACTATTTAATTGATTATTTAATTGATTTTGATTTTGTCGAACTTACATCCTTTTCCTTTTTTTAGGTTTTTACATATTTTCGGATGTAGATCTCTGCATTCATCCTCATTGCCGTGTAGGTATGCATATTTACCATAGATTTCATAGTTGTGACATACCTTGGGATGTTTGTAGTAACATCTTTCACCGAATCTGCAATTGCCTTTTTTCAAAAGGGTTCAGATTTTGTCTTTCTTTTCTATTTTTTTTCTATCTCTATCCCATCAGTATGCATGACCAATAAAATTCCTTTTCGGAATTTTATTTGTCATGACATAATTTATTTCTTCGTATGTATGCTGCTTGATTGCCTCATATGTATTATCTATGAGTATCTCTGCATCCATATACTTGTCTTGCACTTTGTTTTCATGATTTTTTCTGTCATTTCAGTTTTGTTTTCTTCTCTTCTGAGAGAGAGAGAGAGAGAGAGAGAGAGAGAGAGAGAGAGAGACACACACAAAAGACACAATCTGTTTTTTTAGCGAAAAAAGATAGCTCACTATAAATTGGAATTAATAATGATCTCTTATACAATAGATTTTACATTCATCTGTGATGAGAGAGAGAGAGAGAGAGAGAGAGAGAGAGAGAGAGAGAGAGAGAGAGAGATATCGAAATCCGAAAAAAAAGGCTTTTCAAAAGACTTAGTCTGCATGACAGGGACATGGGTTTAGTGGCCAAATACGATTGGACTCATCTGGGTGTTTATGGAACCCCTTGTCGAAATCCTGCTATTCCAGTCCATCTAGCCTTTTCGAGGTCTGTCGTTTCATGAAATATTATTTGATCTTCAAAATAAGAGGTTATATAAAGTCTGTGTCATATATTTAACCTGAAATGGCGAGTCTTCCGATTTCACCATTATAGATTAGTCTTTGGCACTGGCCCAGAGAGTTCGTGGTATATTCACAGAGAATAGAGATGACTATAATTCAAATTAGAAAAACCTTTCTGACTGTTAGGAAGAAGAAATAATATCCCATTAACCTAAAATACAAGAATTAACAGTACGTTATCTAGAATAAGAAGGCTTCTAAATAAACCTGTTTTACATTTGCTTCATTTTTTATAGATATGTAATTCATCTTGTGTTCTGGCTATAAAAAGTTTAATCCTTCTTTTGATTTATACAAAAGTAGTTACAATCTATATATATATATATATATATATATATATATATATATATATATATATATATATATATATATATATATATAGTATATATATATATATATATTATAATATGTATGTATGTATGTATGTATGTATGTATATGTCAGTGTTTATGCATATTATTATTATTATTATTATTATTATTATTATTATTATTATTATTATTATTAAAATAAAAAACCTATTATAATGAACGAGCCTGGTAAACTAACTTCCAGACCTGACAGGGAATGATGCAAAAGTACGAAAACACAAATGCAAAAAAAAAAAAAAAAATTAAATTAATTAACAAAAAAAAAAAAAAAAAAAAAAAGACCGATCCACTCTACATTAGAGGAAGACAAAGTGACAAGAGATCTGAAAAGCGGGAGGTGTCTCCCCGAATGAGGGGTGGGGGTGGGAAAGCCCCCTGTCGAATATGCGATGGGAATGTCTCTCAACTGAAGATAGATGTTGGGAGCACAAGCCTAAAATGTTTCCGAGATTTCTCAAGCATATGTTCTGATTATTATTATTATTATTATTATTATTATTATTATTATTATTATTATTATTATTATTATTTTTTTTTTTTAATTTTTTTTTTTGCTCTATCACAGTCTTCCAATTCGACTGGGTGGTATTTATGGTGTGGTGTTCCGGGTTGCATCCTGCCTCCTTAGGAGTCCATCACTTTTCTTACTATGTGCGCCGTTTCAAGGATCACACTCTTCTGCATGAGTCCTGGGGCTACTTCAGCCTCTAGTTTTTCTAGATTCCTTTTCAGGGATCTTGGGATCGTGCCTAGTGCTCCTATGATTATGGGGACGATTTCCACTGGCATATGCCAAATCCTTCTTATTTCTATTTTCAGATCTTGATACTTATCCATTTTTTCCCCCTTTTTCTCTTCAACTCTGGTGTCCCATGGTATTGCAACATCCACGAGTGATACTTTATTCTTGACTTTGTCAATCAACGTCACATCTGGTCTATTTGCACGTATCACCCTATCCGTTCTGATACCATAGTCCCAGAGGATCTTTGCCTGATCGTTTTCTCTCACTCCCTGAGGTTGGTGCTGGAACCACTTATTACTGCAAGGTAGCTGATGTTTCTTGCACAGGCTCCAGTGGAGGGCTTTTGCCACTGAATCATGCCTCTTTTTGTACTGGTTCTGTGTAAGTGCCGGACATTCGCTTGCTATGTGGTTTATGGTTTCATTTTTCGTATTGCACTTCCTACATATGGGAGAGATGTTATTTCCGTCTATCGTTCTTTGAACATATCTGGTTCTTAGGGCCTGATCTTGTGCCGCTGTTATCATTCTTTCAGTATCCTTCTTTAGCTCTCACCTCTGTAGCCATTGCCATGTGTACATCGCTGGCTAGTTCTTTGGTCTGTCTCATGTATTGTCCGTGCATTGGTTTGTTGTGCTAGTTCTCTGTTCTGTCTGTCATTCTCCTGTCTCTGTATATTTCTGGATCTTCGTCTACTTTTATTAGTCCTTCTTCCCAATCGTCTTCACTGGTTTTCAGATATTGCCCCAGTGCTCTGTTCACGATGTTGACGCAGCCATCTATACTTAGTAGTCCTCTCCCTCCTTCCTTTCATGTTATGTATAGTCTGTCCGTATTTGCTCTTGGGTGTAGTGCTTTGTGTATTATCATATGTTTCCTGGTTTTCTGATCTATGCTGCGGAGTTCTGCCTTCGTCCATTCCACTATTCCTGCGCTGTATCTGATTACTGGTACTGCCCATGTGTTTATGGCTTTTATCATATTTCCGGCGTTGAGTTTTGACTTGAGTATCGCCTTGAGTCTCTGCATATATTCTTTCCTGATCGTGTCCTTCATCTCTTGGTGTTTTATATCCCCTCCTTCCATTATTCCCAGGTATTTGTATCCTGTCTCATCTATGAGTTTGATGTTGTTCCCATCTGGTAGCTTTATCCCTTCAGTTCTCATTACTTTGCCCTTTTGTATGTTGACTAAGGCACAATTTTCTATTCCAAACTCCATCCTGATGTCCCCAGATACAATCCTTACAGACTGGATTAGGGTATCTATTTCCTTCATGCTCTTACCATACAGCTTGATGTCATCCATGAACATCAGATGGTTGATTCTGTTGCCTCTTTTCTAGAGTTGGTGCCTGGCATCCATTTTCTGTAGTACTTTTGTCATGGGAATCATGGCTACTACGAAGAGTAGTGGGGACAATGAGTCGCCCTGGCAGATCCCTCCCCTGTCATAACCTCTGCTTGTCTTATTCCAGAGCTTGTAAGTATTGTATTCCAGTTGCACATTGTATTTTTGAGGAAGCTGATGGTGTTTTCCTCTGCCCCATATATTTTCAGGCATTCTATCAGTCAAGTGTGTGGTATCATGTCGAAGGCTTTCTGATAGTCTATCCATGCCATGCTTAGGTAGGTTTTCCTTCTCCTACTGTTCTTCATTACCATTTTGGCTATCAGGAGCTGGTCTTTTGTGCCCCTAAACATCCTTCTACAGCCTTTCTGTTGGTGGGGGAGTGTGTTTGTCTCCTCTAGGTAATTGTATAGCCTTTCACTGATGATACCTGTTGTTAACTTTCACATTATTGGTAGGCAGGTGATAGGCCTGTAGTTACTGCCTATATTTCCCTTACTCTTGTCTTTCTGGACTAAGGATGTTCTTCCTGTGGTCATCCATTTGGGTGCATGGTGATTTGAGATACAATGCTGGAGTTGTTTTG
>NC_087219.1:28976098-28986098 GCF_015104395.2 Macrobrachium nipponense
TTCGTAGAAGTGATTCAACCACACTTCTCACTCTCACATATGCCATAGCATACCTGTAAAGATACTTCGTTTAAAACCGGTGTCTTTTTCACTAACTGGTCTCCACGTCCATCAGTAATGTCTAATACATGTGTGGGTGTTGATGACGTTCTAGATTTAACCCCTCCAATAATCAGCTTTATTCACAAATGTCAAAAGGTAATATAATTGTCGTGTCAACCTTCTACTCTTATGGAACCTCAGTCCATAGTCGGTTCTCCAATTTATTCTTCAAAGAAGAATAAATCAACTTCATTGTACAAATATCTCACCATATCTAATCAACTTATGACTAAAACATAATATCCCTCTGTGCATAATACCTCACGCCCTAGAAAAGTATATTTGCAAAGTGGTCAAAATTGGTCAGGGTGTGGTCTAAGAAGGCGCAGTTCTTACATTTTAACGGCGAATAAGGAGGAGTAGTTCTTACATTTTAACAGGGAATAAGAAGGCGTAGTTCTTACATTTTAACAGGGAATAAGAAGGCGTAGTTTTTTCATTTTAACGGGGAATAAGAAGGCGTAGTTCTTTCATTTTCACGGGGAAAATATCAGTGATTCTTACTTAATCATACGCTTGTATCTGCGGGGTACGGATGAGCCAAGGTATTCTATATATTTTTTTCTTTTATTATAAGAATACGAGGGGTACGGACGAACAAAAGTATTTTATATTCTTTTTAGCTTTTATTATAAGAATACAATTACATTTCAATCATTGACATTATTTGTATAATTCTCTTGATACAAAAATATAGATATAAACTTAGATAACATTTTCAATATAGAACGAGCGACTGGCAAAATTCATGGCAAGATGGTTTGATTGATAATTCCACTATTCTTGTGCTGTATCTGATTACTGGCACTGCCCATGTGTTTATGGCTTTTATCATATTTCCTCCACTGAGTTTTGACTTGAGTATCGCCTTGAGTCTCTTCATCTCTTGGTGTTTTATATCCCCTCCTTCCATTATTCCCAGGTATTTGTATCCAGTCTCATCTATGTGTTTGATGTTGCTCCCATCTGGTAGCTTTATACCTTCAGTTCTTGTTACTTTGTATGATGGTAATTGCTTCCTAGCAAAAAAAGATAAAGGAAAGGAGAACGCATTTTCGAGAAGTTCGGCAGCAAGGAGGCGTTAGCGCAATGTGTTGGAGGTGCATGTTATCATGATGGTTCTAGAACCGGCAGGAGTGTTGTGGATCTCGTCGGGACGTGAGAAACGCCGCGATTTCTGATGCAATACCTCCGCTAGATTCATCTAGGGAGTCCTAGTCAACTCGGGAGTCTGTGACGCTCGCCGTAGGCTCCGCCCCCCGGATGCCGTATAAATACGACGGAGGAAGTAGGAGCAAACAGTGATCGTAGAAGAGAGAGAGATCATAAAAGAGAGACTCCAGTTAGTCACAGAGGGTAAGAGCCACAGATCAGATTATCAGTGAGAGATCAGCAGCAGCAGAGATCATCCGTGAGAGATACGAAAAAAAAGAAACAACGAAGGATAAAAAAAAAAAGTTGCTCGAGAGTTGGTTGGATATTGGTCTAGTCGTCTTCAGGAGTGGACGGCCGTGTTCTCTCGACGTCGACCAGACTTCAGAGAAGAAAAGGTCCTGCTACAGGTTTTGGGGAGTTCCTGCCTTACAAGTAGACTAGTTCCTGCAATACGGAGTCAAGAGGATGTCCGCTTTCGCCGATCTCCTTTTGTGAAGCCACTTCTTCGAGTCACTAAACCGGCCCGCAAGTATTTGAATTGCCTCGCTGTTCCCCGAGTTCATGCAGTGTAAGATTCTATCTTTTTATGTAAATAGGAGATACCATTCTGCATTTACCTTTGTTAGTAAGCTTGTAAATAAACCTTTGTTGTGTTAGTGTTTCTTTCTATATTCGTATCCCCAGTTTCAACTGTTGGTGTTGAAATATTTTTTTTTTATTATTTCATATCGAACCTAAAGCGGACCTCCCTCAGAGGCCCTAACATTGTGTATACCCTTTCAAGGATATTTCGACAACGTAACATTACCTCTGAGATCTCAGAGTCCGTAACACTTTGCACTTTTGTATGTTGACTAAGGCGCATTTTTGTATTCCAAACTCCATCCTGATATCCCCAGATACAATCCTTAAAGACTGGATTAGGGTATCTATTTCCTTGATGTTCTTACCATACAACTTGATGTCGTCCATGAACATCAGATGGTTAATTCTGTTGCATCTTTTCTTGAGTTGGTACCCGGCATCCATCTTCTGTAGTACTTTTGTCATGGGAATCATGGCTACTACGAAGAGTAGTGGGGACAGCGAGTCTCCCTGGAAGATCCCTCTCCTGATATTAACCTCTGCTAGTCTTATTCCAGAGCTTGTAAGTATTGTATTCGAAGTGCGTATTGTATTTTTGAGGAAGCTGATGGTGTTTTCCTCTGCCCCATATATTGTCAGGCCTTCTTCTTCTTATTATTATTATTATTTTTTTTTTTTTGCTCTATCACAGTCCTCCAATTCGACTGGGTGGTATTTATAGTGTGGGGTTCCGGGTTGCATCCTGCCTCCTTAGGAGTCCATCACTTTTCTTACTATGTGTGCCGTTTCTAGGATCACACTCTTCTGCATGAGTCCTGGAGCTACTTCAGCCTCTAGTTTTTCTAGATTCCTTTTCAGGGATCTTGGGATCGTGCCTAGTGCTCCTATGATTATGGGTACGATTTCCACTGGCATATCCCATATCCTTCTTATTTCTATTTTCAGATCTTGATACTTATCCATTTTTTCCCTCTCTTTCTCTTCAACTCTGGTGTCCCATGGTATTGCGACATTAATGAGTGATACTTTCTTCTTGACTTTGTTAATCAATGTCACGTCTGGTCTGTTTGCACGTATCACCCTATCCGTTCTGATACCATAGTCCCAGAGGTTCTTTGCCTGATCGTTTTCTATCACTCCTTCAGGTTGGTGCTCGTACCACGTTATTATGCTGACAAGGTTACGCTGATGTTTCTTGCACAGGCTCCAGTGGAGGGTTTTTGCCACTGAATCATGCCTCTTTTTGTACTGGTTCTGTCAAGTGCCTGGGCATTCACTTGCTATGTGGTTTATGGTTTCATTTTTCGTATTGCACTTCCTACATATGGGAGAGATGTTATTTCCGTCTATCGTTCTTTGAACATATCTGGTTCTTAGGTTCTGATCTTGTGCCGCTGTTATCATTCCTTCAGTTTCCTTCTTTAGCTCTCCCCTTTGTAGCCATTGCCAATTGTCATCGCTGGCTAGTTCTTTAGTCTGTCTCATGTATTGTCCGTGCATTGGTTTGTTGTGCCAGTCCTCTGTTCTGTCTGTCTTTCTCCTGTCTCTGTATATTTCTGGGTCTTCGTCTACTTTTATTAGTCCTTCTTCCCATGCACTCGTTAGCCACTCGTCTTCACTGGTTTTCAGATATTGGCCCAGTGCTCTGTTCTCAATGTTGACGCAGTCCTCTATACTTAGTAGTCCTCTCCCTCCTTCCTTTCGTGTTATGTATAGTCTGTCTGTATTTGCTCTTGGGTGTAGTGCTTTGTGTATTGTCATATGTTTCCTGGTTTTCTGATCTATGCTGCGGAGTTCTGCCTTCGTCCATTCCACTATTCCTGCGCTGTATCTGATTACTGGCACTGCCCATGTGTTTATGGCTTTTATCATATTTCCGCCGTTGAGTTTTGACTTGAGTATCACCTTGAGTCTCTGCATATATTCTTTCCTGATCGTGTCCTTCATCTCTTGGTGTTTTATATCCCCTCCTTCCATTATTCCCAGGTATTTGTATCCTGTGTCATCTATGTGTTTGATGTTGCTCCCATCTGGCAGCTTTATACCTTCAGTTCTCGTTACATTGCCTTTTTGTATGTTGACTAAGGCGCATTTTTCTATTCCAAACTCCATCCTGATGTCCCCAGATACAATCCTTACAGTCTGGATTAGGGTACCTATTTCCTTGATGCTGTTACCATACAGCTTTAGTTGGTGTCTGACTGTGTCTGGCGTGATTATTATTATTATTATTATTATTATTATTATTATTATTATTATTATTATTATTATTATTATTATTATTATTGAGAGGATGAGTTCTTTTTTATAACGAACAAGCCTATCTAAGGGGCCATTGACTTGAAATTCAAGCTTCCGAAGAATATGATGTTTATTTGAAAGGAATTACAGAAGATTACAGGAAATAAAGAAAGAACAGTTCAGTTATTAGAAACTAAAAAAAGTAACGGTAAATGAATAGCTTAGTCAATAGAGAGCTGAATAAATAGAAATTGATTCAAATAAACGAGTAAAATACAAGCTTAATTGTTTTAAGGTAGTAATGCATTGCGTCTTCGATTGGACTTTTGGGGTTCTAATTGCCCAACAGGATCGTCATGGAGACTGTTCCACAGGATAGTTGGAACAGAGAGGTTTCTCAATGGGGTTGTAGAAAGATCTAACATTGCAATTTGTACACATTCATGTTATTCCTGTGTATTCTAAGTGTGTGGAGGTAATAAAAAGAGGAGACTGATCCTGAATACTTAGATGGGTTTCTATTCCATTTGGGCACATCGAATTATTATTTTTATGTTTGTTTGTTTGTCTGTCTGTTACATACGATGTAAAGTGACATTCGTAATTCTTAAGCAACTTCTTTCCCCATATGCCTTCTCTCTCTCTCTCCTCTCTCTCTCTCTCTCTCTCTCTCTCTCTCTCTCTCTTATTCATTTTTTATTGATATCCGTTTTCTTAAGATACTTCCACACGCTCTCTCTCTCTCTCTCTCTCCTCTCTCTCTCTCTCTCTCTTAAGAAAAAGTTTAAAAAATTAATTTCATATATTTTTTTTTCAAATGAACTACAATAAATAGAAAACTCTCTCTCTCTCTCTCTCTCTCTCTCTCTCTCTCTCCTCCGGAATATTTCACAATACGAATATCAACCAACCGAGATCAAAGAACCGAATCCAATTCCAAATTACATTATATTTTCCAGTCTGATGGGAAATCAGTTGTTTGCTTCGCATGGCACTGTGTCATCATTTCAAGGATGATTACGCGGAAGCTTAATTAAACGAGCTGATTGAGTGCTTGGAGTCTGTGTTTAATGATCCAGAAAGATAATATGAGCCGTTTGATTTTTCAAATCAGTAGCCGTCACAAACATTAAATTTGCTCGTTGGTGTCTGAATCTGGGCCAATAAGTGAGGCGAAGACAGTCACTGGCGACGAAAATACTTCAAATTTGGTTTGAAATTATTTCTCAACGTCATTTTTGAGTCAAGATTCTTTATAATGAATGAAGCTAAAGGTATGTACTAAAAGTGACCAAGATTCTATCAAATTTACTTTAAAGATATTATCCTATAGCAAAGAAACTCCATCTATTATTGCTTAACGTCATTTTGAGATCGGGAACTTTTGTCCCTTAAACCACTTCGTATCTTGGGGGAAGGGTGGGGGGAAGAGAACTCGCGAAGACGACGATTTTTTGGGAGGAGGAAAAAAACCATTCAGTCATTTGCACCTCGGGAAGAGAGGTTCTACCATGGGGGTAACTCGAGGGACAGTATTCGGATAGAGTCGGTTTTTATGTGTTTTATGGCGAGGACGAACGAAAATGTTTTTATAAAAAATGTAAGGTTCTGGAGATTAAAGGAACAGTCAGTCTCTCTCTCTCTCTCTCTCTCTCTCTCTCTCTCTCTCTCTCTCTCTCTCTCTATATATAATATATATATATATATATATATATATATATATATATATATATATATATATATATATACATACATATATGTATGTATATATATTGTGCAATATAATCTGTAGAATCCAAAATAGCCTTAATCAATGTAAGGTTTTTCAGTTCCCTTTAGTATAAAACATATTTTTTTGTGGATATTCTCCCAACTATAAAAAATGTGCTTTCCTCTCTCTCCGCCAGATTCTGGGATCAAATGTAGCTTTTTATGTGATGATTTGAAATCGTATATATTTAAATTACTATCATCATTTCCTGATGTCATTATTATTGATAACTTCCGCGTCGTGACTCATTGATTATCCAAGACAAACATATAATAGTGCCGTGAGATCAAAGCTGTCAAATAATCAAAACAATCTTTTCACCTGACTTGATAAATATCTAACAAAGAAAATGATAAAAAATATATGAATATTTTAACATGCTATGATATACAGGACATCATTCTTCTTCTTCTTCCCAGCTTTTTCCCATTTTTATATGGGGTCACCGTTTCGGATGAGCCGTTTCCATCTATTTCTATCTTGCGCTTCTGCCTCATCAATTCCTTCTCATGTAAATCTCCTCTCACACAGTCCTTCCATCTCTTTCTTGGTCTCCCTCTCTTCTTCTTCCTTGCACCTCCACTCCCATAGTATGTCTCCCAGCGTGGTCCTCATCTCTCCTCAACAGGGTGTCCATACCATCTCAGCCTCCCTCCCCTCCTGCACTTTCTTTGATACTTCCACCACCTTAGTTTGACCCACCCCCTTATGTAGTCATTTCTGATCCTATCCACTCTTGTTACCCCAGACATCCACCTAAGCATTCTCATTTCTGCCACATCCATCTTCTTCTGCTCTGCTTTTCTCATGCTTGCTGTTTCCGTACCATACAGCATTGCTGTTCTTACCACCGTCTTGTGAAACTTTCCTTTTAACCTAAGCGGCACTCTTTTGTCACAAAGAACTCCCGAGGCCGCTCTCCAGTTGTTCCAGCCTTCTGTACCCGATGTTTTACTTCTTCTTCCATACTTCCTCCAGCGTTAACAAAAGATCCCAAATACTTAAACTTATCAACTCTCCTTATTTGCTCTCCACCAAGCTGAATACTTTCTCTATCATCCCCCTCAGTGGTGGTACACTATATTCTGTCTTGGATCTACTTATTCTCATTCCTCTGTCCTCCAGTACTTGTCTCCATCTTTCCAATTTCACTTCCAGATCTTCCCTGCTCTCTGCACACAGAACATATCATCCGCATAAATATGTTCCATGGTACTGTCTCCCTTACTTCCTCTATTATAAACATCCATCACTATGTTAAAGATAAATGGGCTCAGAGCCGACCCCTGGTGTAATCCTACTCTCACCTCAAAACCTTCTGTCTCCCCAACACTGCTCCTCACTCTGGTAATACATTCCGGTACATCTCTTGTATCAATCGCACATACTTCTCTGGCACCATCTTCTCCCTCAGGCTCCTCATACCTCTTGTCTCGGGACTCTGCATAAGCCTTTTTCAAGGTCATGAATACCATGTAGGTCCCTTTGTCTTTCCCCGAATTTCTCCATTATTTGCCCTCAGACAAAATATACCATCTGTTTGTTCCCCTTCCCTTCATAAATCCCATCTGCTCTTTACCTATTTGTACTTCTTCTCTCAGTCTAGCATCTATTCATCCTTTCCAGTATCTTCAAAGTGTGGGACATCAATTTAATCGCCCCTATAATTTACCACACTCTTGGACATCGCCTTTCCCTTTAAAAATTGGGATCAATATACTCCCACCCGACGCCACTCATTTGGTATCTTTTCCTGTTCAAGGATCTTTATCATAAGATCGTACAGTATATCCACTCCTTCATCTCCTAATGCTTTCCATGCCTCCACCGGGATCATGTCTGGTCCGGTTGCCTTCCCATTCTTCATCTTCTTCAGTGCATTTAGTACCTCTTGCCTAGAAAACCTCATTACCATGCCAATGTTCACTTGCCCTCCTCTCTTATTAGTCTATTATTTTCTTCATTTAACAACTGTTCGAAATATTCTTTCCATCTCATTCACAATGTCTTCCTCCTTTCTAAGCACTACACCCTCTTGATTCTTTATTTGTTTGATGTGTGTTATATCTTTGGTGCTCTTATTTTCTAGCCTTTGATAGCTTCATCATCTTCTTTAATCCTTCCTTTGTCCCCAGCTCATTATACACATCATCATACGACTTTGCTTTAGCTTGGGCTACCACCTTTTTCACCACCTTGTTTTTCTCTCTGTACCTATTTCTGTCTTCCACTGACTGTGACTCTTCCCATCTTTTCTTTGTCTCCTTCTTATCTTTTACTACTTTCTCAATGTCTTCATCCCACCACCTATCCTTTTCTTCCCATATGATACCAGATGTCTCTCCTAGCAGCTCCGTTTCCATGCCTTCTTATTACTGCTGCATTTCGTGCCCACCATTCTTGAACATCTTCAATCCCTATATCAATATCCTCCAAAACCCTCCTCTTAAACTCTCTCTTCTTATCCCCTTCCTTCTGTAATTCGTACCATTTAATTTTCCTTATCCCTTTAGCTTTGGTTTTTCTTTCCCTTTTCAACTTCAAGTCCATACATAACAGCCTGTGTGGGGGGCTACATGGTCGCCTGGAATAACTTTGCAGTTCTTTGACCTCCACCAGATTTATCCTTTTATACAAGAAAATAGTCTATCTGGGAGAATCTTCCCCCACTCCTATATGTTATTAGGTGTTCCCTTTTCTTCTCAAAAAATGTGTTTACTATTGCCATGTCGAATGACACAGCAAAGTCCCACTACACTCTCTCCTTTCTGGGTTTCTCTCCCCAATTCCATGGCCCCCATGCACCCGCCCAATCGCCTCATTTTCACTTTTCCGACATGGCCATTCAAATCTGCCCCAACTATCACCCTCTCATGCTCTTCCAGTTCTTGCATTATTCCATCCATGTCTCTCCAGAAATTTCCCTTCTCTTCTTCTGTGCAACCAACTTGTGGTGCATATGCGCTTATAATATTCAGAATCTCTCCTCCATAACATATCTTCAATCTGATGATACGGTCATTCTTTCTATGCACTTCTATTACCGAGTTCTTTAGTTCACTAGACAGTACTATGCCAACTCCATTTCTACCTTGTTTATTTGCTCCACTATAATATAGCTTATATCCATCTCCCAACTCTTTAGCTTTATTTCCTTTCCACCGCGTTTCTTGCACACACACAACATCTACTTTCTTTTCTCTCATCAAGTCAGCCAATTCTCTACCTCTCCCAGTCATGGACCCAACATTTAGCTGACATACTCTGAACCCAATGTGAGCTCGCTTCTTTAGCTGCACCCGCTCCTGATGCAGTAGCCCTCGCCTTACCACAGAGTTAGGGCGATGTCTCTGTGCGTCGTTTACGGAGTACGCCCTAGCATTACCTCTTTCCATATTTCGGCTCATTCCATTTTTGGTTTTGGCACAGATTTTTTACCAGCCGGTATGCCCTTCCTGACACTAACCCTCCCTATTTATCCGGGCTTGGGACCGGCACCCATAAGGACTTGGTTGCCCCCCCATATTTCAACGACTGGTTGTCAGAGTGACTATGAAGGCCATGATGAATTGCAAAGTCGTTTTTGTTTATTTGAAATATATGCGGAAGTATATTCTGTTTGGTTTCACAGTCATGAGTATAAAAAAACTTATTACAAAGAAGAGGAAAATTTTGTAAGTTGCTTATATATATTAAATTCGTTTTATCAAACAAAGCCTGAGTTTATGACGCAAGGAATTAGTTACGACCAACATTAATTTTTGTTTTATAAGACATGAGATGCCTAGGTGAAGCCTAACGTAGAAGATCAATAAAAGTAGTTTTTTATGATCTTTTAAATAATATCAAAACGTCACAGAGACGATAAGCAATGTTCTTGTCAACGGAGAGTAAATCGTATTTAACATGCGTAAAAGTATAAATGTATATATATATATATATATATATATATATATATATATTTATATATATATATATACATATATATATATATACATAATATATATATATATATATACTATATATATATATATATATTATATATATATATAGGAAGAGAGAGAGAGAGAGAGCAGAGAGATAGAGAGAGAGATAACCAATAGATGTGTTCGATCAGAACTCCGTCACACATTATATTCTGAGGTA
>NC_087219.1:28988598-28993598 GCF_015104395.2 Macrobrachium nipponense
ATGATAGACCCTTTTGGATGGCAAATGAAACATGGAGTGTAAGTCAAATCAGGAGATTATATATATATATATATATATATATATATATATATATATATATATATACATATATATATATATATATATATATATATATATATATATATATATTATATATATATGTGTGTGTTTGTGTGTGTTGTGTGTGTGTGTGTTTGTGTGTGTGTGTATAACTGAATCATGAAAGTTAGGAACGTGATAAATCCATAAATAAAAGGTATAAGCCACAGGGGAAAATAAATAACGGAGTTTCCGCGAGATCTTTCGACGTTCAAACGTCTTTTACTTATCAGATGAACTGACTTACATGAGGAAATGATAATACAAGAAAGCTAGTATAACTGACAGATAGGGATTATAAAGAGATTAGTACCTAGAATCCGACACACCTGGAAGATGAGTAACCTTCCCAAAAAGCATAAACATGGGTACAATTAAAGGTTTAAGACAATCTACTCAGACACAAGGACAAGACAATTTAAGGATTATTATAGGTGACAGCTATTCAGAACTTTGGTAAACAAAAACATATTCACAATACATATTAAACATACATATACAACGAAGATATCTCTAAGGCAACTCATTTTTATTTAAGCCTGTAATTATATCTTTGAGGTCATTCTTAAACATTTTACAAATACAAGGGTCAACATGAAACAGGTCACGACAAATATTAAAATTACAATGAAAAGTGAATTGTATTAAAGCAGATTCTAAAAGATTTCGTGATAAGACATCATTTGACCTTACAATTACTGAACTACTAATCCAATTTATTCGGTGGTTATTTTCACTTAAATGAATGAATATTGCATTAGATGTTTGCCCAGTTTTTACTGAATATTTATGTTGGCTTAACCTTACTTCTAAGCCCTTGCTCGACTGTCCGAGATAAAATGAGGGACAATCCATACATGGAATTTGATATATTATGTTGTTGCTGTCTCTGGGGCCATTTCTTATTAACATTCCTTTTAGTGTGTTATTATAGTAAAACACAAGGTTGACCTTAAAGGCTTTTAACAATGATTTAATGGTTTCAAATCCGTTAAAATAAGGCAAACTTAGAATGTCCTTTTTTAATATATTATTAAGCAGAAAATAATACAGCTTTTTAATAGAAAAGCTAACTAATTAATAGCATATTTATGTCCCAACATGAGATCATTAATGATACTTATATCAATTCATCTTCCCATATTTTCTACTTTTCCCATTTCATTTTTATCGGTAAATTCTGTTTTACCAAAAAAAATGAGATACCGTTACCGTTAGCGGTAGTTATAAAGTGTTCTTCTTTTCCCCTTTGAATTTTTCAGATAGAAGGAAAAAGGAAAATGACAATTTGTCCTTCATTGTGTCTTTTTTTATATTTTCCGTATTCTTTTTTTTTTTTTTTTTTTTTTAGCCTTGAAGTCCCACTCAAACTACAAGTGTAATTGCTTGCTGTCTAGTCCAGTTGATTTGTTTACCTCTATGGACGAGTGAATTGTTTCTTAAATTGGTAGTTAAAAAAATTACTATTTTATCTTGACTCTATGTACTGTATCACATCAGGCAGAACTGCATAGTTACTAAATTTATTTATGTAAATAGATTGCAATGTATATACAATATTACAAATAAAATAAATAAAAAAGAATGTTTGTCCTTACAAAAATATGAAGTTCGTGAAATTGGTTGTTAAATCCACGTGAGGACGAAATTATTATCAACTAAAGAATTCGCCTTCGGTTAACATAAACGAAATTGTATTAATTCCGAGGTAGAGCGAATTGGATATTAAACGACATTCGTAACTTAATGCACGTATATGAATCACGGTGATGTGATAAAAATTATATGTATGTATATATATATATATATATATATATATATATATATATATATATATATATATATATATATATATATACATACAAACATATACCATACATACATACATAATTATTAAGAATGACTAGAATGAGAAAGGTTTGGCCAAGAACAAATCGTCTAAAAGGTAAGCACAAATGAAAAGGAAAGTCACATTGCCTTGAGTTGGCCCGGTACTTTGTAGAAGAAAGGAGAATATGTTGATAAATGGTGTATCATCCCCGAGTATTGGGAGGAAGGAATTAAGGATCTCACGGACACTCCTGGAGAGAAGTTAATTGATATCCTCAAGACAGATGTGATTGTCATAATGCACGTAGGAGGATCTATTAATGAAATCAGCTGACACACGCTTCAATGGTAACGTCACCTTGTGGGTTCGTTGTCATTGGTATATTAATCAGTTCAGTGATCGATCGAAGCACCTTGGATACCGAGAGCGTGGAGGTGGTCTCTGGGATAGAGTTGCCCACAGGGGATTTGCCAAGATTATGGTCTTGAAAGGTAGGAGAGGGAACATGAGTTGTGTGGAATTACATCTTGTTTTTTTTTTTTTCAATCTGATGTTGAGTGAATCCACCCCTCCCCCCCACCACCAGCCCCCACCACTATATACTATATATATATATATATATATATATATATATATATATATATATATATATATATATATATATATATATATATATATATATATATATATATATATATATATATATATATATATATATATACTATATATACATATATATATGATATATATATATATATATATAGTATATATATATATATATATATATATATATCTACGTGTATGTGTGTAAATTGCACCTCATAACTATGCGCTATTACATTTTTGGGATTTGTTTCCAAAAACCTCGAACCATATCCGATAATCATTTCATTCCAGGCCTACAACCCCTCCCACACCCCAACACCAGGCCCTCCCCCCCCCCCCCAAAAAAAAAAAAAAAAAAAACAAAAAAAAAAAAAAAAAAAAAAAAAACAAGAATCTCCTCTAAGACCAAAACGAAATCCCGAAATAGCATAATCATGAAAAATAGGTATTTCTCAAAATTAAATTCATTTGAAGTCATTCCAAGCTTTATTTAAGTCATTTTGATCACCGAAGAAAATGAAATCGATATTTTTTTTTATTATCAAACGAGAAAAAATAGTAATGAAAACCCATTTCTGGAAGCGAAATACGTTCTCCAATCATGTCAGTACTCGGAACTGTTGGTTGTTGTTAAAGGTATTTGGAATCGTTATTGCAACTCAACTTTCCTAGCATCCCGAATAAGAGGAATTATGTCATTTTAGCTACAATGAAAATAAAAGCAAAACTGTATATCGTTTCCACGATATTTTGAATTGCTATTAAAAATCAACTCTCCTATAGTAGACTCACATCAACCGTGCAGGTGATGTCTAGACCCGTCCCTTACGACGCTCCTGATTGGCTGTTGATAAGCCAATCACAGGACTGGAAACTCTCAGTCTCTCGAGAGAGAGTTCAGATAGGTAGGATGTAACTTCCACCTCTCCTGAGGGATACTTTTGAAACTTATCCCTTAGGAGAAGTTGAACATGTATCCTGCCTATGTGAACTCTCTCGAGAGACAGAGTTTCCAGCTCTGTGATTGGCTTATCAACAGCCAATTAGGAGTGTCGTAAAGGGACTGGCTTAGACATCACATGCACGGTTGATGTGATCTACTATAGGATCCTGAATCCATGGTATGTCATTTTGACAACAGAAATAATGAAAACAAAACTTTATATATTTTCTTGGGTATTTTGAATTGTTATTAGAGATGAACCTTCCTGAATCCGTGGTATTATGCCAGAAAAAAAAAGGTTCTCATTTTCTCATGGAACGAGAAATATAAACTCAATATTCTCAATATTCTAGTTGATGAACAGTTTAATATTACACCAAATATTCAGTTGTGGTCCGATATGAATCGTAAAAGGGAATATCTGTCATAATATTGAACGTTTCCCTCTTTTTCGTTATCCAACGAGAAATATAAATCCTCGAGAGTGCATTAAATCAACATACGAACTGATGAAGGTTTTAATATTCTACCAGATATTCAGTTGCAGCCTGATATGGATCGTAAAAGGTAATATATGTTGTTAAAAGAATATTTTCCCTTTATTTTTATCCAACGCGAAATATGAATTCTCCAGAGTATTAAATCAATATACTAACTGATGAACGGTTTAATGTTGCACCAGATATTTAGGGTAGTTTGATATGAATCGTAAAGGAGATATCTGTATTATGACCTGAAGGTAAGCCTAAATGGATCTGAAAGTTGAAAGATGGAGGTATAAGAATATAAACAAGACAGGTGTGTAGAATATGACATCACGGATATTTGTCAGGGCTCTATTTTTGGGTAACTCTTGACGTTCTTTTGTGTCAAGGTAAACCAAAATAATGTTCAAATATCAGCCGAAAACATCGGTCGACGTAGAGTTGAATATAGATTTCAGGCCAAAGGCCAAGCACTGGGACCTACGAGGTCATTCAGCGCTGAAATGGAAATTGACAGTAAAAGGTTTTCAAGGTGTAACAGGAAGAAAACCTCAAAGCAGTTGCAATATGAATAAGTGTTAGGAGAGGGTGGAAAGTAAGATATAGAAAGAGAATATGAAGGGCGGTAAAGTAGAAAAATCGACACAAATTAGTAAAGAATTAATGAATTCAGAGGATTTCTAAAACGTAAAAAAAATGGAATGCACATAAAAAATGAAGTTCACAGGAGATGACCGATTAAAAAGTGATCCGTCGAAATTATTTCGAGGGTACAGTCATATAAAAATGCCCTTTCAAGCAGCGCTGAATAAAGCAAAAGAGGGTCATCTCTCTCTCTCTCTCTCTCTCTCTCTCTCTCTCTCTCTCTCTCTCTCTCCTTCAGTCTTCCAATAAATCTAGTCATCTATCTGTTTCCATCATTTTAGACAATGAATTTAAGTGCTAGATAAAAATTTAAAAAACATATTCATTTTCAAAAAGACTATTTATCACCTTTTCCCATTCGTCTTTATTAAAACCATACATTATACTCAGT
>NC_087219.1:29003598-29013598 GCF_015104395.2 Macrobrachium nipponense
ATTCGTTATATATATTATATATATATATATATAATATATATATATATATATATAGTATATAATATATATATATATATATATATATATATATATATATATATATATATATATTATATATATATAAGATATATATATATGTATATGCATAACTGAATCACGAAAGTTTGGAACATGATAAATCTATAAATAAAGGTATACGCCACAAAGGAAAAAATAAAACAACGGTGTTTCTGCAAGATCTTTCGACTCAACGTCCTTTACTCAGCAGATAAACTCAGTTTATCTGCTGAGTAAAGGACGATGAGTCGAAAAGATCTTGCAGAAACTCCATTGTTTATTTTTCCTCCATGGCTTATACTTTATTTATGTAATATATATATATATATATATATATTATATATATATATATATATATATATATATATATATATATATATAATTTATGTATGTATAAGTGAGGAATAATTCTTTTTAAAAAATGGAAAAACATTCACTATAACTAAGGAGAACGAAATTAGACTGCATGAATAAATGCAAAAAAGAAAAATTGTTATAAGTGCTTTACAGCCCCTCAGTGGCGTGGTCGGTATGGTGTTGGCGTGTCACCTCGATGACCGCGAGTTCGATTCTCGGGCATTCCACTGAGGAGTTAGAGATGTGTATCTGGTAATAGAAGTTGACTCTCGACGTGATTCTGAAGTCACGTAAAGCCGTTTTTCCAGTTGCTGAAATAACCACTGGTTCCATGCAACGTAAAAACACCATGCAAACAATATAAAGTGCTTTAGAATCTTTGTCCTGTTCACTGAATAAATGTCAAAATATTTTTCTGGCTTTAATATAATATTAATGAGATACATAAGTTTTTTCTCTCTTTTCTTTCACGAATTTGAACACCATATCAGCTAACGTGATAGATGGTATAACCAAGGGGTATAACCAAGGGGGTAATTAAATATTTGAAAGCTAAGCTAACTGTCTTCCAGTGGCCATACTAATTAAACAAATTATGAAAAGCAAATACAAATTCCGTATGGAATTTCAGTACAGTTTTAGGCTTACGTACTTACTTTGACCATTGGATATTATCAACAGAAAAAGTCACATGTTCAGTCACAGCTAACGTGCTCTTGGATTTAAAACGAGTCTAATTATTAAGTTACGCAAATTACAGCTGATCACAATAGATAACTACTGGAACACCTGTTATGCTGAAATTGCAATGTTGTTTCAATAAATATAATCAAATGTATTTTCATTTTAAAATATTTTCGCTGGCGATCCAAATTCAAAGTAGTGTTTAAGGTAAAAAAATTTAGAACTATGATATTCAAAGCAAGCGAAAATTACTGATAATCTAAAGAGATAACCACTGAAATAGTTGCTGGACAGAAACTGGAATTTTGCTGCAAGAAATACGATTAAATGTATTTTTTTGAAAAAAATTGATATTTCCACTGTAGGTCCAAATTCAATGTAATTTTTAAGCGACACATATTAAGAGGGACATTACAGTAAATCTAATCAATTTTTTTGAAAAAAATTGATATTTCCACTGTAGGTCCAAATTCAATGTAATTTTTAGGCGACACATATTAAGAGGGACATTACAGTAAATCTAAAGAGAACAACTTAACTAGCCCTTAAATAGTCTTTGCGCTAAAACGATCATTTTGTCGCAAGAAATACGATTAAATGCATTTTTTTTAAAGAAAAAATAAATATATTCACTCTAGGTTCAAAATCAAAGTAACTTTTAAGTGACACAAATTAAGGACTATCGTATTCAAAAGGAGGGAAAGTACAGCTTATTTAAAGAGATTACCAACCACTGGAATAACTTCTGCGGTGAGACTAATTTTGCTCCAAGAGATTATTCGAAGTATTTTTATTTTTAGAGAAATGTTTTCGCGGAAGGTATATTCCTGACCTTCAACGGTCTTGCAATTTTACTAGTGAAGGCGAATTCAACGGCGTAATAATAATAATATTATATGTGTGTCTGGGGTCACAGAGACGAATATAAACTCCAGCAAGGTCACCAGATGAGGCTGTTTTCGAAAGATTTAACTTGAAAAACCCCGAAACGAACTACCATTGAAAGGTACACCAAACCAGCTGGAGAATTTTCCGGTAGCGTAAACGGACCAAGTGACACAAAAAAAAAAAAAAGAAAAAAAAGAAAAACAACACACACACACACACACACACACAAGAGTTTAATTGTGTTTACTTATAAGTAATTTTGTGGGTTTCCTTTTCAATCTTAAAAAGAAAACTGGAAGAAGTTTTTGTTTGATTTCTTTCATTTTTTGAATGAATGGTGTAATTTAGAAGATAACTATGGGGTCAAGAACAAAATTGCAATAATATAAGCTATAACTCTGAAAGATACTAACAGAAAGTTGAATGACTCCGTTGCAAATTTCTAAGATTTGAAAAAAGGAATAATCATAATCAGAACTTGACAGAGGACGGGAAGGTCTAATTAATTCTCAGAGAGAGAGAGAGAGAGAGAGAGAGAGAGAAATGAACTGAATTGAATACGATTGTGGTTTCTGTTGCAGTGGCATTTGGGAGAGGAGAGAGAGAGAGAGAGAGAGAGAGAGAGAGAGACAGAGAGAGAGAGAGAGAGAGAGACAGAGAAAGAGAGAGACAGAGAAAGCAAATGACTTTATGTTGAAATTACCAAGAAAATAATAAGAAATAGCAGTGAAACTTCGGCTCGTCACCATAACAATTTATCTGCATTTGAATGCAATGTATTATAATCTGAGTTTCCCAGTCTGAGGTTCCCAGTCTGAGATTCCCAGTCTGAGATTCCCAATCTGAGATACCCAATTTGAGATTCCCAATCTGAGATACCCAATCTGAGATTCCCATTTCAAAGATTCCAGTCTGAGATTCCCAGTCCGAGATTCCCAGTCTGAGATTCCCAATCCAAGACACGCCAAACGTCAACTTCGCGAAAGCAAGATAATTGCTTTGAATTCCAGCAACTGTCCTCGTCCTTGTCAACAAATCATTAGCGCCACAGTGTCCTTCGGTCTGACACCATTATTTATTCAAGGTTCCAGGTTTCTCGCGCGTAATGTGAGTAAGATACTCCTTTCAAAGGGAACTTGAGTAAGGTACTAAATTTAAGTTAAACATTATATATAATATATATATATATATATATATATATATATACATATATATATCATATATATATATATATATATGCATATCAATATCTGTATCTATAAACTAATTGAACTATATACAATTATATATATATATATATATATATATATATATTATATATTATTATATATATAGATGTAGATATTGCCTATATATATACATATATAGAATATATTAAGTCATATCACATTTCCGTGATTCATATACAAATATCGAGCTACAATGTCCTTTAATATCTAATTCGCTCTACCTCGGAATTAATATATTTTCATATATGCTTAACCGAAGGGGTATTTTTTCTCGATAATAGATTTGCCTGGACCAGGGCGCGAACCTATGGATCCTTTCAAACCCAGGAACGTCAGTGAAGCGTTACCTACTACACCACCGCGAGAGGACATTGTAGCTCGATATTTATATATATATATATATATATATATATATATATATATATATATATATATATATATATATATATATATATAGATATATGTGTTGTGTGTAGTATAGTATATATATATATATATATATATATATATATATATATATATATATATATATATATATATAACTATAGCTATATATATAACCATATCTATATCTATACACGTATATGCATTATCTTTCATTTTTAAGGTGTGATTCACATGTACCCTTACATTCCCACCGTGCTGTGTCAACTTTCGTAAACGTCATCCATCATTTTATTAGTTTCGTCGCGAAACACTTGTGTGGACCAATCAATCAATCAATCACGTCGCCTCACACGACGTTTCTAATTTCACCGGTCTCTCTCTCTCTCTATCTCTCCTCCTCTCTCATCTCTCTCTCTGTCTATGTGTGTGTCTTCTCTCTCTGGAGTGGGTTCAACCATAAGCGAGGTCGGCGAATTGACAAGACGTTTCAATTATTAGAAGATTTGCTGTTACCTAGGGACTTGTTGATTCTATATATTTTATTTTTTTTCTAGGCTGGCTTTCTCTTTATATATGTACCTATAACTTGATCACGAAATATATAAGCCATGATGCAATGTATAAATAAAGGTAGGGCCAATATCCTCCGTGGCATTACCTTTATTCATATATGTACGTATATATATATATATATATATATATTATATATATATATATATATATTTATATATATACATCATTCATACATACATACATACATATACATACATACATATACACACACACACACACACACACATATAGATATATATATATATATAATATATATATATATATATATATATATATATATATATATATATATGTGTGTGTGTGTGTGTGTGTGTGTGTGTGTGTGTATACATACATACATACATACATAAATACATATATATATCTATATATATATATATATATATATATATATATATATATATATATATATATATATATATATATATATTAATATATATCATGAACATAACGGCTGAGTCACATTATAAAACATGACATACAAATATGTAAATGATTAAAAATAAGACATTACTTAAAATGTAATACATTTTAAGAGTAACAAAATTACACAGAAACGAATAACTATTTAAAAGATTTGTTTAAGAAAAAGATATCATTGTTTTGTTAAGTGGCAAAAGGGTTGTTTTCTTAGACAATAAACAGTCCGGCCTAAAAATAAATTATTTTTATAAACGAGGCTTCTTGCTCGAATTTCTAGATGTCATGAGACGTAGTAACCTCTGTAATTACACCATAAACGTCTGAATTGCCAGTTAGCTGGGGTTCATGATCCTAGAATTGAGAAAGCCGAGTCTTCTTTGTAACTAACGATAAAAACAATATCGTAGCTTTTAATAACCCGTCGCTGGGTAGCGCCGTCAGTACAACTCACACAGCGCACCGTAGGCTTTCATTTCTTTTACTGTACCTCCTTGCGTATTGTCTGTCATCCTTATTTTTATTTATTTATTGGTTAACTTATTGTTATAAGGTGATTTCTTCCCGTCTTTTCATCCACGAATTAACTAAAGTGCTAAAGATGTATCATCTAACACTTACGTAATAAATAACAACTTGATTTATTTCCCACCCTTTCCCTTAGTATCGAATACTCCCCTCCGTCGGCATCAAAAAACAAACCTGAAGTATTTTCCCAAAAGACAGCAAACACCAGCGAATCCTGCCCTTACAACCATCCTGCTGTTTACAAGAACACTGGATAAAAGTTAAGTCCCGCCGTGTTTTTATTTCACCACTGGGGATGCGATGCCAACATTGTAGCCCAAAGCTTTTGGGATGAAAATAAAATTTCTTTTCCAATGAAAAATCTTCGGTTTCAGATCCCTCCTCTAACTGCGAGGCACATTTTGGGGGTTTTGTATCAACATATATTGGGTTGTATTTTTTTTTCTTTTTAATGGAAAGATTTGGAGTGAGATGAAACTTGGGACTTATGAGCTTTTGATCCATCTCTCGTTCGTTCTCCTTAGAAGGCCGCTTGGTATCACTGAGAAAGGTTCCATTTCAGAAACAATGGCTTATATATATATATATATATATGATTGTGCAACAGATGTTCTTGCAAAATAAATGAAGGAGGTATATTATGTTTCAGGGTAAAATTTCCATTGTTTCTTTGATTTTGCAACAGATAGTAGGAGTAATATGAACTAAGGGAAAAAAAGAAGAGAAAAAAAAGAAGAATAGATAACAGGAGTAAAGTATTAGGGAATAAGAAAAGGAAAATAAAAAAGGAAAGATAACAGGAGTGAAATATAAGATGGGGAAACTAGAAAAAAATGAAATAGACCAGATAAGAGGAGTAAAATATAAAAGTGGAATTTGCGTTGACTTGAGAGAACACAGGGAATTTTTATTTAGCAATGACAGAGGGGAAATATTAATTATTTCTTTCTTTCAGCAGCCGGATATATAAGAGTAAAAAGCATAAGTTAAGGGAAAAAACTGAAATAAAAGAGTAACGTTCATTTGCTCGAATGAATATTATGGAAATTATGTAAGACAAACGTAGAGGAAAACAATCATTACTTCGTAGTTTCTATCATAAAAAAATACGAGTAAAATGTCAGTTAGGGAAACAAATTGAAAATAAAGCAGGAAAATGCGTTTAAAACAAACAAAAATAAGGAGATGGTACACAAGACACAGACATAGATTTCCACGAGAAAACTTATCAGTTTCTGTGACTAAATAAAACCGAAAAAAGTGATTAAAAGTGAGAGAGAAATTCATTCATTATGTAGTCTGAAAATATATTAAAAAAAATAAAACGAAATTTGACTTGCACAGAAGAAATAAAAAGGAGTTATTTGTTAGTGATACTGAGTATAGATCCATAAAAATGAACTTAACATTTCTGGCACAGCAAATTAGAGACTGAACATGTTCTCTGGTGAAATTGAAAAAAAATTGAGAAATGTTTAAAAATAGACATCTTCAGGAGTGAGAATCAGGAGAGGATGGCCAATTCAAATAACATTTGCTAGTAAATCGTACAAAGACAATCAAACATAATTGATATAATTATTTTCTAAAGTTATTAAATCATTTTTTCTAACTGATAATGATAAAAAAGACGAGGGCTAACTATTTTCGAGAATAAAAGAAAGAAAAAGATGGCCACTTCAAATACAATTGCTAGTAAATGTTCCAAAGAACACCAAATGTAACTGATGTAATTATTTTTCAAAGTAATGAAATGTTAAAAAAAATCGGACTGACAATAACAGAAAAGACTTAGGGTAACTATTTTCTAGAATGAAAATAAGGAAAAGATGGCCAATTCAAATAACAATTGCTAGTCAATCGTGCAAAGACAATCCAGTATAATTGATATAATTATTTTCTAAAGTGATAAAATGTTAAAAAAAAATACTTGTGACTGACTATAATAGAAAAGACAGGGAAACTATTTTCGAGAATTAAAATATGGAAAAGATGGCCAATTCAAATACAATTGCTAGTCAATCGTCCAAAGAAAACCAAATATAATTGATGTAATTATTTTCTAAAGTAATAAAATGTAAAAAATAATAGAAAAGACTTAGGGAAACTATTTTCGAGAATGAAAGGAAGGAGATGATGGCCAATTAAAATCAATATTGCCTAAAAATCGTACAAAGGACAAAATGTAATTGATATGACTATTTTCTAAAACTTTTCACAAGGAAATATGAAATAACAAAGTCCGTCCCCATCTTTCATCATGTTGCCTGCGAGTGATATTGCAAAGCTACTGAGTCAGTCTAGACAAGTGTCAATAGATTCATTTTTTTTAGTTGTCAGATCAGGAATATTGAGAATTTTATACAGGCTTTTCTTTTTAATTGGTTTACGGTCCTTAAAAATCTACTTTTTTAATTCCCAAATCTATAACATTAATATAATTTCATGGCCAGTGCGTTGTCCTTATCTTCAGTTAAGAATATTGATATTATACACACACACACACACACACACACACACACACACACACCACACACACACACATATATATATATATATATATAATTATATATATATATATATATATATAGTATATATATATATATATATAATTTGTGTTTGTATGTGTATAATGTATTAATGTATGTATATACATATGTGTGTGAATGATATGTATATTTTATATATATGCAGATTATATATAAATAAATGTATATTTATATATATATTATATATACATATATATATGCAGATTATATATAAATAAATATATATATATATATATATATATATATATCTATATATATATATATATATATATATATATATATATATATATATATATACATACATACATATAAACACGAGAGAGAGAGAGAGAGAGAGAGAGAGAGAGAGAGAGAGAGAGAGAGAGAGATAACCCCACCAATGTGAAACTCACCCAGGTCACATTCAGCATCTACTCCCTTCCTGGTACACCCCTTTTCCTCTTGGCTCTTTTTTTGTTTTTGTTTTACAACATTCTAAAAGAATCCGAAGAATAATTCAACGAAGAGTTTCCAATATCAACTTTTCTCACATTAGTTCCTCATTCGCCTCTCGCTTGGGAATTACCTGGTCGTAACGTTAATTGATTGATGACCTGGAGTATTCCCCGGAAGGATTCTTTTGTCCTTTGATGCTTTGATGAATTGACCAATCACTTTTGAACCCGTTACTTATAGGGGTCTGATAAATCGTTCTTCACAATAAAGTGGGGATGGTATGTATGTATGTATGCATGTATATACAATACATATTCATATTATTTCTTATCTATATAAGTTTATAAATATATATGCATATGTATGTAGATATATATATATATATATATATATATATATATATATATATATATATATATATAATTTTTACATACATAGATATAACATATATAATATAATTATGATAGATAATATATACACATCTATACTACATACATACATACCATCCCCACACTTTATTGTGAAGAACGATTTTATCAGATATATATATATATATATATATATATATATATATATATATATATATATATATATATATATATATATATATATATGTATGTATATATACACACAAACGCACACACAACACACACACACACACACACACACATATATATATATATATATATATATATATATATATATATATATATATATAGTATATATATATATATATATATATATATATTTATATGAAGTAAGGAATTAGGTTAAATTATCGAGAGAAAGAGAGTGGCTGGGAGAGAGAGAGAGAGAGAGAGAGAGAGAGAGAGAGAGAGAGAGAGAGAGAGAGAGAGAGATATGGTCTTGGAAATAAAATGTAAGGGCTCTATGGGTCTGGGGATTAGAGTTACGTAGTTATGTGAACTGCAATGCAAATGAGCCAGGTAATAAATCATCCCACACAGGTATGTGGTTCCTAAAAGCTCACACACACACCTGTGCTTTGCGCATTTGCACGCACCTGCACCCAGAGATGATTACCATAAATGTCACCTGACTCTATGACAATCTTCAAAGCAGTTCAGTTTCCCTCCAACAAGAAGAGAGCCCGTTCTACAGAGAACATAATTTCTTTCTAAAATCGCTGACAGCTGGTATCTTATTATCTAATATATTTTTCTCACTCGTATGAAAACAACTCTATGGATTATACCGTCTTTGACTTGATGTAAATAAGTTTATTTTTTCAGCCCAAATTGATTATCACTTGTCCACTATGAGGCTAGTATTCTTGAAGTCTGAATCTGAATTAAAGGGACATGCTGCTGGGCTGAAGTTTGCTTGTCATTGAAGCAACATTGCACTTGTTACAAAAAAATTTAATTTTGTGTATTTTCGCTTATTCGGGGAGTAAGCCTACGAACCACTTTGTTGTTGTTGTTGTTTTTGTTAGGTGGGTAGGAAAGGTCTATGGAAAAGACCAAAAAGGTCTGCAAAAGATGTTTCACGGTGAGTTAAAGACACAGGCATTTTAGGATAGGATATATATGATTTATTTATTAGAATGCAAATGTAAAATATAAATAATTTGCATGTTAAACACTGCGGAACAATTATTTCTAATAAAATTTAGCTTATATATTTTAATTTTCGTTGGTGAAACAACGCTCTATTCGACCGTAGATTTTAGTATTTAACCATAGATTTTAGCACATGCCCGATTAAGCTGGAGGTTGGATCAAGCCTTGTTTTTCCAGTGATGACTTATACAGGAAATTCTCTTACTTGGTTATAGCAAGCTTATCACCACGTTACGATAATGATAACCAGTTCTGAAAGTAAACGGGTTGGAGATGTGAAATATCTCATCAAAGTCCACTATAGTTCCTT